>NC_091288.1:67503839-67804271 GCF_032444005.1 Ranitomeya imitator
TACATTGTTAAAAACAAACAGCCCTCTGATTGCATTCAGTGATATAGACCTCTATTGTCATGACTCTGTTGTCAGGTGTCTCTGGACCAGGGGCTCATTCCCTGTCTCTAACACTAGGGGCTGACTAGCTTACCCTGTTCACCGGATTACTTCTGATGGTGAAGATGCCAGGACATTTACATTGCCTTAGCTCCTGAATCCGCCCCCAGTCTGTACCCTTCCCCCAATAAGGGAAGAGGGGAGTAGTAGTGTACCATAATACACCAATCACTAATCATACAAATATACTCACACAAACAGCAGAGGAACACATCAGGGAGTGCAGGATGGGGTAAAACCAAAGTAGGAGAAGAAACGAATTGGCACACACCTAAAACCTAGCAACAGTCTCAGATAAATCCACCAAACGTCTTCTCAAATAACAACCACCAACAGACAACGCCCAGCCATGCAGCAAAAGCTACTCTGACAATGAGTGCGTGCCATTGCCCAGTTTATATAGGAGCTTGGAGTGGCTAACTGTGAACAGCTGAGCCTTAATGCAGGAAAGCTTCAAGGAGCTCTCAACTGAGATTAACCCCTGCAATGCTAAAAGATATCTGCCCCATTTAATATGAAGGTGAAGCGCTTCTAATCAGTGCAGTAGTGAGAAAAATAAGATGTTGTGGTCTTCTAGCTCCTCTCTGTCGTGGTAAACCCATGACTATTATTGGTAATTTTGATCCATAACCCTACTCAAAATCGGACATGTCTCTGTGATTTTTTGAGGACAGGATGAGATTCATGAAGACTAGGGTGTTGCATGTTCACCACAATGCCAGTCTTGCTGAAGCACAAGGCGCCAAATTCATTAAGAGATGCATGCTACTTAATAAATTGGGGAAATCTGAGTGGCATGAGTCTCTGTGCGCTGCAGTAGAAATGCTACTCTAGTCAGAGTAGCATTTCTGCTGTATAAAGTGCCGGAACGTCTGATTAATTTAGCTGTCACGGCACTGCCCCGATTTTGCAACAATTTTGTGAGTTTTAAAAGCTTTTACGCCAATTTTCTAGCACAAAAGCTTTGATTAATCATCTCCACTGTCCACAAGAAAAACCCAGACATGTAAACAGCCTCATAGAACATAATGGGTGCAAGTCTTATCCATGAAAACCACATGTTTGTTTTGCTCATTACATTCACATGACTCTATGTGGACATTATACTTTAATGTATTATTATAGCCATTTGAAAGCTACGAGCAACATTGCAGCCATTTATATTTCTCATTAAAAATTTAAAAAAATGAAGTACCTTCATAGTAACATAGTAACATAGTTAGTAAGGCCGAAAAAAGACATTTGTCCATCCAGTTCAGCCTATATTCCATCATAATAAATCCCCAGATCTACGTCCTTCTACAGAACCTAATTGTATGATACAATATTGTTCTGCTCCAGGAAGACATCCAGGCCTCTCTTGAACCCCTCGACTGAGTTCGCCATCACCACCTCCTCAGGCAAGCAATTCCAGATTCTCACTGCCCTAACAGTAAAGAATCCTCTTCTATGTTGGTGGAAAAACATTCTCTCCTCCAGACGCAAAGAATGCCCCCTTGTGCCCGTCACCTTCCTTGGTATAAACAGATCCTCAGCGAGATATTTGTATTGTCCCCTTATATACCTATACATGGTTATTAGATCGCCCCTCAGTCGTCTTTTTTCTAGACTAAATAATCCTAATTTCGCTAATCTATCTGGGTATTGTAGTTCTCCCATCCCCTTTATTAATTTTGTTGCCCTCCTTTGTACTCTCTCTAGTTCCATTATATCCTTCCTGAGCACCGGTGCCCAAAACTGGACACAGTACTCCATGTGCGGTCTAACTAGGGATTTGTACAGAGGCAGTATAACGCTCTCATCATGTGTATCCAGACCTCTTTTAATGCACCCCATGATCCTGTTTGCCTTGGCAGCTGCTGCCTGGCACTGGCTGCTCCAGGTAAGTTTATCATTAACTAGGATCCCCAAGTCCTTCTCCCTGTCAGATTTACCCAGTGGTTTCCCGTTCAGTGTGTAATGGTGATATTGATTCCTTCTTCCCATGTGTATAACCTTACATTTATCATTGTTAAACCTCATCTGCCACCTTTCAGCCCAAGTTTCCAACTTATCCAGATCCATCTGTAGCAGAATACTATCTTCTCTTGTATTAACTGCTTTACATAGTTTTGTATCATCTGCAAATATCGATATTTTACTGTGTAAACCTTCTACCAGATCATTAATGAATATGTTGAAGAGAACAGGTCCCAATACCGACCCCTGCGGTACCCCACTGGTCACAGCGACCCAGTTAGAGACTATACCATTTATAACCACCCTCTGCTTTCTATCACTAAGCCAGTTACTAACCCATTTACACACATTTTCCCCCAGACCAAGCATTCTCATTTTGTGTACCAACCTCTTGTGCGGCACGGTATCAAACGCTTTGGAAAAATCGAGATATACCACGTCCAATGACTCACCGTGGTCCAGCCTATAGCTTACCTCTTCATAAAAACTGATTAGATTGGTTTGACAGGAGCGATTTCTCATAAACCCATGCTGATATGGAGTTAAACAGTTATTCTCATTGAGATAATCCAGAATAACATCCCTCAGAAACCCTTCAAATATTTTACCAACAATAGAGGT
The DNA here is from genome assembly GCF_032444005.1 of Ranitomeya imitator. NCBI lineage: Eukaryota > Metazoa > Chordata > Amphibia > Anura > Dendrobatidae > Ranitomeya > Ranitomeya imitator. The sequence goes on from NC_091288.1 coordinate 67,506,519, forward strand.
TAGACTTACTGGCCTATAATTTCCAGGTTCACTTTTAGAGCCCTTTTTGAATATTGGCACCACATTTGCTATGTGCCAGTCCTGCGGAACAGACCCCGTCGCTATAGAGTCCCTAAAAATAAGAAATAATGGTTTATCTATTACATTACTTAGTTCTCTTAGTACTCGTGGGTGTATGCCATCCGGACCCGGAGATTTATCTATTTTAATCTTATTCATAAATAGTCCTGATTGAAAATCTCCATTTATTTTGTTCCAGCATTTCTGATGAAACACTATCTGACTCCATAGTAAAAGAGCGATGGCATCCCCTATGTAGTCTGATCCTACAGTCATTCTGCCTGTCAATAATCCATAATCGGTATGAAAGAAGTACATACATGGAGAAGACATGAAAACATCATTTAGATGTTGCTCATTTCAAAATCAAGTCATAGGCATAGTGCAAGGTGTTTACCAATAAAATCATCCACAATCAATAGGCAGCAGTCTGCCGACCCTCCTGAAGATTGTCCCTATACATATGTCGACGCATAGGCCTCTCCCCAATAGGCACCAGTATATTATAGGACAGCCTGAACGGCTTGACCTTTGTCTGATGGTATGAACTTGGCTCAGTGATACAGATTCCAGTCCGTTTGGTCACTTTCCGAGTCATTATGGACCATGTTTGTCCACACTTTCTACATAACTACCTCTTATTTAGGACACTTGAAGTTCCTGACAGTTGCCCTGACTTTGATCATTTTCAAAGAGTGCTTTTTTTCTTTTCTTTGCTGCCTTTCTGCCTTTTATGGAGCCTCTATCTGCTTTAGCAGTGTACTTAGGGCGAATACTTTTGCTGGTAGGAAAATGTTGTTCTTGTGAAGCCAGACGGACAGGAATATCAGGAAGCCTGGGGTTTTGTGTGTGGTTAAATATAATGCACCTGTTGCGGGACATGATGTAGATTAGCTGCTGGCGGTAATAGCCCTTCCTTATACCTCACCACACATTTTAGGATTACAGTACGTGCCCTTAACCCATTCATTGCAGAGTGAGACTCACAGGCGCAACAATCACACAAGTGACATTATCTATAAAGTATACAAATGAAAATGTCCAATATATACATATACATAAATAAAGACTGTATATATACACACACACATCCTGCCTCAACAGTACATAATTGTAATACATATTTTTACCTCTTGAAGACTCAGCTAATCTAGGTTACATTTAATCTCCGCATTCTGAAAGCCTTTTTATATTTATGTAACCACATGACGTCTTTTTTTATTGCTTGTTGAGTTGGATTGTTTTATAGAACCATTTTGGGGTACATTTTATCCAGATACATTAACATTTAATAAGGGCTCTGGTTAACTTTTATTAACTCTTTATGCGAGGAAAACCATTAATTCGCAAACATATTTATACTATACATTTTGCACAAAAAAAGTGTTTTTTCTTTATTCTGAGTGCAGTTTCAGAAAACCCCAGTCTCCAGGCGTAGTTTAAAAAAAAAAAAAATGAACCGGCTTTACTCATCCTCCTTGGGTCCACCATTTGGAGACAAGGATTTTCTGAAACCAGAAACCCCTTTTACTAAAGATATACCGCATTTACACTATGTAGGATTTGTATATGTTTTACTATTAACACAAAAAACACAATTATTTTAAGGGTGCATTCACATATACAAATTGCAGATTTTTCAGAAGATTCACACCGAAATTCACAAATTTGTGATCATGCAGATTTTAGTCAGATATTGATGCAGACTTTTATCTCATGGAAAATGTGAAATCCACAGCAAAAATCCACAGAATAAATAAACATGAATTAAAATAAGGTTATTTTCCACTGAACATTTTTTCCACAGCATGTCAATGAAACGTGATGAAATCTCATCCACTTTGCTACTTTTGCAGATGAGAGCTGAGCTGTACTACCCAAGAACGACCTCTACACAGTTGTTCTGTAGTGTTCTGGCTCTATATAGACACTTCTTACTTCCGGGACCTGTGCTTAGGGCTGGACCCTTCGACAGTTGGGGGTCTCGCTTTTTGTAACTAGTTTTTCTTTGCATTTACTGCATTTAGAATTTGGTGATTTATATTAGTATATATCATCTTTGGAACATACTACCACATATTATATCCCCAGTTACTACTAAGCTAACGCAGACACTCTTCAGTTTTTCTTGGACCAGTGCTAGCTGTGTTTTTTACAGATAGCACTCATACCTATGCTAGTCTATGGGGTAGTTGACATGTCTGAATTTTTCCTCTGACCAAGTGGTCTGCACAAAAGCAGATATTGAACAGTGTGAGATCAAACTCGGCAGTGCAAGTCTATAGGTCCAAGAAAAAAAATTGGACTTGTGCTATCCATATTTCACGAACTGTTTGATAGGAGAAGGTTGAGTCTTCCATCAGATTTTTTTTTATTGGAGAAAAACTGGTGAAACTCTGATTGTAAAAACTGACCAAACTCTGATGACACTTTGATCAAAAACGCTGATGAACCTTGGACCAATTTTTTGGAGATGAGAAAAATCACTTACATCTAAATAATCCCTAAGGGTAGGCTCACACTGAGATTTTCTGTTTTCCTGCAAAACTTTCAGAGCAGAAATTCTCCAAAAATCATAGAGTGTTCAAAAACTACGAGTTTTGATTGGCGAGTTGGAGTGTCTTTGCTCCCAAAACACTTGATGTGAATACACCATTATTGCATGTACACTTGATGTCTTTTAAACTTAGGCAAACCAGCCAAGTTTTCCAAGCAGAACGCTGTTCAAGAAATTGGTTTCTTTTGTGTATTTTTTTCGGTCATTTCTTTAGCGGATTTTCAACTGTTTTGGCTGTCGACGTTATTTTGATGGATTTTCCCGTGGTTTTGTGACTTTTTTTATTGTCATTTGAAGACTTTTTCACTCTACTAAATAATAGAGATACGTATGTCTAGTGGTTTTGAAACAAAAACTATGGCTAAATGCTCCGAAAGACAACTGGGCGTCTTTTCTGCTTTCCAATTGACTTGTATTCAAAAGTACAGAGTGCCTTCCGAACGTCGGAAGAATGGACAAGTCATTTCTTTTTACCGCTTGGCGTTTCCAGAAACCTTAAGTGGTTAAAATACAATGAAAATTCTGAATATGTCACCAGCAAACAATTTTACATAGAAATGCTTATATTCATTCTTTTGAGCATTTTCTGTTCGGTTTATATTTCAATTTCCCATATGCTTCTTTTTGAATATTAACAACAGCAATATATATGAGTAGAAGAAGTTGGGATGATTTGTATGGAGTGGCCCCATGGTGTTTACCCTATCTGATCTACAGTAATACTAGAGATTTCAGTGGTGCTGAGGGAAGAAGAGGCTTCTCACACTGCTGTTCACCCTGACTATCTGAGGTAATACTGCAGACACCAGAAGTGCTGAGGTAAAACAATGTTAGGTGCCCAGTTCCCGCCGCTGCATAGGGGGAATCTCGAACCATGTCCTCTTTGGTCTCCCATTCTTCCCCAGCTGCAGAGGAGCCTGCTCAGTAGAGACGTCGGTCCCAGTGTCTTGCTCAAGCTGATGCTGTACATCCCAGCTTCAGCTATTGTAACCAGCATTAATCTGCGGCGAGCAGACACTCCAGGGACTAAGTCCAGCTTTTTGTCAACTGAGCATGCCTGTGCGACGACCTCTCATTTGAGGTTGGGGGTCATATGCTCAGGTCCTGAAGCGGCCCTGATTGGACCACTGGGAAGGTCCCGGAAGGACGCAGCTATAAAAGGATTGCATGGCCGATCGGCCATGCGCTAGTAGAAATCTAAAATCATGTATGTGTGTATGCAATCTGATAAAAGCTCCTAAATGTTCCCCTTTGCTAATGTTGTTGATTGAGTGTGGGTGATTGGAGCTAATTAGCGCCAGATTGTGCCATCCAGCACAAGGCACGACAGTACTGCATCTATAGCAGCATCCGTCAGAGCGGCACCGTGCGCACATAGTGCGCTTTCCTGGCCCAAGCTTAGGGTGGTTAGTGGCATCTGCCAGAGTGACGAGGTACGCACATAGTGCGGTAAATCTTTAGTTCAGTTTCTCCCTGGCATCGCAGTTGCGGGACAGAACGCTAGTGGGTCTAGAGGGACTCTAACCGTGTCTTTGGGGCAGGGTCCTGTGACCAAAACACTAGTGTTCACTCTGCGGTATTGCGGCCCTGTGACGCAACAGGGTTTACCTCCTTACATACCAGATGAAGCTAACCTGTGTGTGTTCACATTATACCGCCATATACTGACATTACCAAGCAGCAGGTGTCTCTCTGCATGGTGGACCCCGAGCTGCGAACACACCTTATATCTTCCTTAATATTATTTTGTGCGTTCTGCCAGCCTTAACAAACATGGCCTTGTGTTTATCCTATCTGGTCTAATCCTAGAAATACCAGGAGTTCTGAAGTAAGAAGTGGCTGCTCTCACTGCTGTCCACCATGTCTATTTGATCTCATGCTGGAAATACCAGGGAAGCTTAGGTAAGAAGAAGTTGGTCCACTTGGCCTTTCTGATCTAATATACTTGTAGTGCTGAGGTGAGAAGAAGGTGCTCACACTGCTGTCCATCATTTTTTCCTTATATAATGCTAGAGATACCAGGGGTACTGAGGTAAGAAGAGGCTGCTCACACTCCTGTCCACCCTGTCTATCTGGTGTAACACTGGAGATACCAGTCGGGAGACCCCTTTGCAAATTAGATTGCTGGCTGTTTCCACTGACATTGGTGGGTTCACCCGAGTTTAGAAAAAAGTTTACAGAGTCATTGAGTGTTGTCACAATTGTCTACATACAGTTAGACACAGGCTAAATAAGACTTTGCAGTGTGACCATAAAAAAACTTGCTTCTAATATTTTATGGACTATCTTAACTGAACAGTTATGTTTTGTTAAGCACCATAGTAATGTGGAATTGAGAAAAGAACAATGCTGACAACTGAGATGAATACAGAGAGATTCAGACTGCAATGGAAGAGCAGATGAGTCATAAATGTGTGGATGATTTTTTGGGTGATATCGAAGTTGTCAGTAAACATGGGCCTCCTCTGACTTAGGCCAATTTTAGATATCAGTGAATATTGTACAGATTAGCTGGGTGTCTTTTGTCCCAAACTCAATATCCGTATAGGCAAATATGAGGCTGTTGAGTCTGCAGAACCACCGCCAGTCTGAGCATCACGGTTCGTACACTGATTGTGTTTTAAGAATGTCTAAATTCAGCCTTAAATGTAATGACTGACAGTCTGCTCTCCTGATCTACATGTCTTACACTTGTAATGCCCCATTGTATTTTAAATAAGCTCTGGAGGCAGATTTTAGAGATTTACGTCCAGCCATAGATCCTAACAGCTCATTAAAAAACGTTCATTTCTCTGAAATAAGACATCAGATCGCAGATATCAAAATGTCATTTTATTCAACTTTCTATCACCTGTATTTCCATATAGACGGCTTAGGAGAGTTGATCCTACTGACACACTCTTTATAAGCTGAATTCACAAGTAGTAGGTTTTTTGCAGAAATTTCTGCAACTAAAAATCAGTTCCATGCACCAGCTTGTTTTTGTTGGACAGTACATGGTTTTATACAAGGCTCACTCAAATACATGGGATAGTCGCAAAGATTTCTACAATAAATCTTTCATATGTTAATATACCTTTACACTCTTGGGATTTAAATCCGACACTTTTTGAAAAAGTTAATTTAGACATGCTGATAATGGAGTACAAAAGTTTGTTACAACCTTTATTCACAGACTAACATACATGTGCTGACCCTGTGGACCATCACATTGCTGAAATCCATGCCACCTCTTTTACTTAGCTAGCTTTGTGCGATATCATGAATGTGTCCCACCGCCCACGCTAATGATGTGCCGGGCCTGCAAATCAAAGAGCCTTCATGAATTCTGGTAAACGGGAAGCAGATCACTGGTCTCTAGTTCGGCGATCATGAACTACTGTGGTGTCCTGCAAATCTTTTTGCTCAACTGCTGAGTTGTTTTGTAAATGCAGGGTGAATCCTTTCGAAGGTGATGCTGCTTATTTTAGGGAGTATTTTAGGGAGTACATATTACTATTGGTCTACTGGAGTCTTTGTACTTTACAAATAATTAGCTACCAGAGGAACATACAGTTCCCTCTTATATTAAACTAGCAGTCGTGGCTAGTAAAATCCCCATAGCACTGCAATTATCTGCAATGAAATGGCTTCTGATGGCATGGCAGAGTCTATACATAGTGCGCGATGAACAGAGCTAAACATCCAGTGACATGTTTTCCGGTTGAACGTCGTTCAATAGCCCATTCAGATGGACCAGTCTAGCCTCAGATCCTCACAGAATGATCTGGAGTAGATTGTTCCGTGCATATAGACTTTCACTGTTCTTGACAGCACAGTTACTGATGCACTTCCGAGGCCATTCATCTTTTTGTGCAAACCAAAAGATCATTTCATCCAATGAACAAGCATTTTGCTTGTTTGTCAGGTGATCATCAGCTTGTTTAGACTTTATGGTTATCATGAACGAGCATTGCTAGAAACGCTCGTCCACGATAATCGAATAGTGTAAAAGGACATTAAAGAGACCTCCAGATTTGTTATGTATGTGAGCATGCTAAGCCCTTACTAAGGCAGAGGTTAATAGATTATTTGTCATCTTTACCCTTAAATGCATTATACACTGTAATACAACAGTATAATTATTAACAACTAATGTAGTCCCATGCAAGAATTAGTGAGATTAAAAAAAAGTCAGAGAAAAAAAAAGAATGAGTCAACGTGTAAAATGAAACCCAAACTACCATATTATGTGAATAGTTGAAAATATAGAGGTTCCAACTAACAAACATTATTTCTGTTGGCTTGAGAAAGTGAAAAAGGACTAGACTTGAGGCCTAGACTGCGGTAGTTTTCCATATTTTATATATGTTCTTGAAAAGTTTATTTATTTTTTGGTGATTTTTCACTTTTATTTTTTTTTACGTTTTTGTCATTATTCTGAATAAAGACCATTTTGAATTGAAGTTGGACCGATGGATTCATTGCACCTCTGATGATGTTTCCTAGTTTTTTGATGATCTGCTTACATCCTCCTTTATTTTCTCAGAGATTCCAACATTGTAATTCATAAGTCTGAATCTGCTTTTTATCCTCTTCAGTAAGTTTACAAAAGGCTTGTGCTCTGCACTGTAATAATACATCCTCAGGACACTTAAGCGCTGATAATCAGTAGGACTCCTAAATGGATCTTGAGGATATAGTGCGTAGACCGTTTGCAGGCATACTGCGAGGGCGTGAAAGTGAGTTCACAAAAGTTTGACATTCTTGTCTGTTCAGCTTCCCACACATTATTCTAGTTCAGGGTAACAGATTCACTGATCAAAGTTATATACAAAACACATGTATCCCGATAAGGTGCTATTAAAAACTGTTGTCTTTTGAGCCCCAAATTTCTGAATCCTTTATGGGTTAATGAGCCAAAAAGAGACTGAGAATATATATAAACTGCTTGGTTTGGTATTTTATATGATTAAAAAAATCATTATTTTTATTAGTTTGTCATAGAAAAAAATTGAAATCCTTAATAATCTCCAGAGAGGGGACATATCACCTTCATATTCAACATATGGGATTGATTATAGCTGGCAACAGTGAGAAAGAAGTAACACTTCAACCTCCACATTGAACATATGGGATTAATTATAGCTGGGGAAGAGAACAACTAATTACAGCTGGGGAATTGAGAGCTGACACTTCAACCTCGATTGAATTGTGGTGACCTCCTGCAGTGATCAGGTAATTATAGCAGGATCTGCGCTGAGAAACAGACGCTAAGGGCTCATACTCACCTGTGCGAAACTCGGATGAGTCTCGCATGTTAATACCCGGCGCTGCTGCCGGCACTCAGATCGGAGCATGCAGCCGCATAGGAATACATGCAGCCGCACGCTCCGCTCCTCTGTGCCAGGTGCAGTGCCAGGTATTGCCGTGCGAGACTCATCCGAGTTTCGCACAAGTGAGTATGAGTCCTAAGACTGGGATTGGTTTACGCAGAGGAGAGGAAATACACTTCTCAGGGATAAGTGTCAGCAATAGTTCATATCAGTCATATTGCTAAACAAAAAAACATGGTTGACAACAAAGCAGAAAAGTCCCATAAATGAAAATCAACAGAAAATAAATGAAATTGTACAAATTAAATTTATTAATAAAATTGACAAACTTTCTGTTGTTTGCAATAAACCAAACAAGAAGAATTCAAATACACCAACACAACTAATATAACACGGGTTTTTTCAAAATTCAGCACAAAATGCCACTATTCATGACTACTGCAGTCTTAGAATTATTTAACCCCATCACTACAAGCATCATCAGCTCTAAGTAGAGCCCTTTCAGCTGTTAAAACCTGCTCCCCCCATAAAATTCAATTAAAAGCTATGAAAGCATCGTATCCAACCTAAGAGACATGAGCTCACTACACACACAAGAAAACAAGCTCTCACAGAATGCCATCGATGGAAAAATAAAAAAGTTTGAGGTCTCAAAAATGGTTAGGAGGTGATCTCAATTTTTTTCAGAAATTTCAGAAATTTTTTAACCACTTAAATAAAATATGCAGGTGTGTGGAGCAGGCACTGTAACTGCAGATGTCAGCAATGCTATGTATTCATCTGTAACAGTAGTGATGAGTTTGGTACAATTAGCCCCTTCATGACTGTAGGTATTTTCATTTTTGCTTTTTTGTTTTTTGCTCCCCTTATTCCCAGAGCCATAACTTTCTTATTTTTCTGTCAATATAGCCGTGTGAGGGCTTTTTTTTTGCAGAACAAGTTGTACTTTTGAACGACACTATTGGTTTTAACATATTGTGTACTGAAAAATGGGAAAAAAAAATCCAAGCGTAGTGAAATTGCAAGAAAATGTGCAATTCTACAGTTATTTTTAGCAATCATGTTAAGTCTTTTTTTATATTGATAAATCCGGCGATTCTGAATGCGGCAATACCAAATATGTGTATATTTGATTTTTTTAATTGTATTATTTTGAATGGGGAGAAAGGGGGATGATTTGAACTTTTATATAATTTTTATTTTTTTTATATTTTTAAAACTTTTTTTTACTTTTTGCATGCTTCAATAATCTCCATGGCAGACTAGAAGCTGCAGTTGTCCGATCAGCTCTGCTACATACAAGCGATGATCAGATCACCTGTGTGTAGCAGAAATGCTCACTTGCTATGAGCGCTGACCACCGGTAGGCCCCCATAGAAATCTGGCTATGACAACCATAGAGGTCTGTTGGAGACCTCTTGTTGTCATGCCAACCCATCGGTGATGGGGTCCCCGATGGGCAGGATTTCCGGCACGCTTCCGGTAAACGAGAGTTAAATGCCACTGTCAGAGATTGACAGTGGCATTTAACAGGTTAACAGCCGCGAGTGGATCGCGACGTTGAGAAATGAATGTCACATATTGAGAGCCGTTAGAGGCACGTGTCAGCTGTTCAAAACTGCTGACATGTGCTGGGAAAGATGTCAGCTCAGCGCCAGAGCCCACATCAAAGGGAGGGATTCCAACGTGGGCGTATTATTACGCCCAACATCAGAAAGGGGTTAACCAATTGGATGCTGCTGTCAATCACTGATGGCAGTATTAAAATGTCTTGCTTCCAATGCATGTGTGTACCGGCATCCATTTCCTCCACCTGCGATGCAATCACGGTGATATATTTGAATCATTCTACTTTTTCCAAGTTAAATATAAAGAAATTATGAAACAATAAACATATTTGGTATCTCATTGTCCATAAAAGTGCTAAATATCAAAATATTAGACTATTTCACCTACATGGTAAGAGCCATGAAGCAAAAAAAAAAGTAAACAGAAATATTTTAGTTGCCACATGTGCCCCAAAAGATGCAATAGAGAGAGATAAAAACAAAAATGGAATAAATAAAACTTAAAATTTGAATGCAAAAGAAACAAGCCCTTATAAACCTCTTCCAACTGAAAAATAAAAAAGTTTTTTTTTCCTTACAAATTTCAGAATTTATTTTTATTACTTAAAAAAAAACTTTAAAGGTTTGGTAACGCTGTAATATTGTTGATCTGGTGAATTATTATTAATTATTATGTTCCAAGGAAATTTTTACTGCACAAAGAAAGCAGTAAAAAAAAGGCAAAGACAATCCATTTTATCGTGGAATTTTTATTTTGCTGTGCAAAGTAAATTGTATGGAAAAATGAATGTTATCATTCAAAGCTGCAACTGGCCCACAAAAAAAAAATAATACATCATATAGCTACAGAGATGGAAAGATAGAAATATGAAAAAAGAGCAGAGGAAAAAATGAAAGCGTAAAAACTAAAATTGGCAGAGGCGGGAAAAGGCTAAAGTTGCATTTTGTGTTGAACTTGAAGAAATGACTTGTTTTACTAGTTGTATTTCGTTATTATCACTGTTCTTGTTTGATTGGTTTATTGCAGTTTGTACGTTTTGCTAATGAACCTAATTTGCAATTACAGTTTTTATTAATTTTGGTTGCAGATGTATGTCCAATTCCTAAGCTCCAGACATTCATGATTTTTACTACTGTGTTAGAGAATAATGCAGAGTTTTACATTTTCCCCAGCGCTGACAGGGTTCTATGTATAACTGCCTTATAATTGGAAAATAATCTGTTTACTCTACAAAATGGAAACATCTGTACATGATTACATTATAATTACAAAATAACTACTGTGTGATTACATAGGTACAGTAAGCAGTGATTTGTTTTACGTCGTTTCAGTATTCATGTGTAATTGATTTTTGATATATAATTTAGTGGAACTAAATTTGCTGCTACAGAGCTAGTATTCTAATTAACTGGCAAATTATAAGGAAAAAACATACTTAATTGAGGGATTCTATAGGACAGTAACATATATATGTATAAATGTCATATTGTGGTATATTGTAATAAAAGTTGGACTCCAGTACCAATATAGTGATTTTGGAGAAATTGAAAAACATGGTTGTCCCATAAATACTCTCCTCTAGAGCATTTATGTGCTTCTAGTTTGGAGAGGTCTCTTCAGAGAGAAGGAGGACTAGCACTCTAGTGCCACTTATAGGAAGTGACAATTCTAAAAGTCAATATTGACTCTCTAACGAGCCTTGTCACATGACTTAGGATAATAGCCCAAACCAAAATCTCAATTTACGGACACTGTGTTTCGGTGTACTGCCCCTCGTCAGTGTAAAATATGAGATCTGGTTTGGCTGGGTGAGAGGCGCCTAATCGGGATCCAAGGAGTAATGTTCCTCCTTGCTGAGAGCGACACGTCAAGCCTGACATGTCAAGGTGAGGAGACTTTTAAGCCGCAATGCTCCTCTGGGAAATATGCAAATTGTCTCTTGAGAAAGGAAAAGGACTAGAACTCTAGTGCCACCTATAGGAAGTAGCAATCCTAAAAGTCAATATCAACTCTAACGAGCCTTATCACATGACCTAGGGAAAAAAAAATCTCAGTTAGCAGACACTGTGTTTCGGGGTACTGTCTCTTATTAATGCAGAGTGCATTGTGACTTAAAAGTCTCTTCACCTTGGCATGTCAAGCTTGACGTGTCGCTCTTCGCAAGGAGGAGCATTACCGCTTGAATCCTAGTTTGTAGAGGAGTATACATAAGCCAATGCCAGACACTTCTAGCAGCAGCTTATGACCTCGGTGTCACCGAAAAATCTAACTTTAAATTCAAACTGCTTGTTCTGTCTCTCTCCAAATACTATCTGTTCTTGAACAGTCAGAAGGCTCCCACACAACTCCAATGGTGAAACGGTCCCACCAAAATAAGGACCACATCAATTTAATGTGAAATACAGTACTGTGGAAAAGCTTTAGGCAGTTGTTTCAAAAATCCTGCAAAGTAAGAATTATTTAAAAAATAGAAGTATTAATATTTTATTTTTAACAATTAACAAAATGGAAAGTGAATGAACAAATGAGAAATCTAAATGAAACCAATACTTGGTGGGATCACCTTTTGCCTTCAAAACAGCATGAAATCCACAAGGTACACTTGCACAATATTTGAAGGAACTCGGCAAAAAGGTTGTTCCGAACAGATTGGACAACTAATCAAAGATTTACTGTGGATGTAAGCATGGGAAAATCCATCTGTCTCTTCATGTAATCCCAGATAGACTCAGGGATGCTGAGATCAGGGTTCTGTGGGGCCTTATCATCACTTCCGGAACACCTTGCTTTTCTTTAGGTGGAATATAGTTCTTAATAATATTGGCTGTATGTTTGGATTCTTTGTTTTGCTGCAGTATAAATTTTAAGTCAATTAGATGGATAAGCATGATGGATAAGTATCTACCTGTATTTTCCAGCTTTAAGTACACCATTATTCCTAACCTATTTACCCATTTCTTGTGCTGAAAAGCAGCCCGAAACTTGCAAGGACCCTCCACCATACTTTACTGTTTCCTGCAGACACTCCTTACTGTAACACTCTTCAGCCCTGCAGAGAACAAATTGCCTTCTGTTACAGCCAGATACAAATTTTAATTTATCAGTCCAAGGCATGTGCTGCCATTTTTCTGCATCCCAGTTCTTTTGTTTTTGTGCATAGTTGAGTCGTTTGGGCATATTTGATACCATGTGATGGTGTGGATCTAAGGACACAATTCTTCCATGTAGATCAGTTCTGGTCAGACTTCTTCAAACAATAGATAGGTGTAGCTCAGTCCCATTGGTTGCAGTCAGGTCTGAGCTAATAGGACTGCTGGACATCTTCAGATTTTGAAGGAAAGCAAGGATGATGTGTCAGCGGTCCTCAATGTTGCCCATTTTTTTGGTGCTTCTTCAAAAGAGCTTGAACAGCACAACTAGAAACCTCAGTCTGCTTTAAAATCTTTGCCTAGGAAAGTCCTTGCTGAGGTAGTATAACTATCTTATGTCTTTTTTCTCTGCTTAGTCTTGCCATGTTGTATGACATGTCACATGAAACTGTCTTCCACAACCTTAGCAGAGTTTAACTGTTTCCCACCCAGTTTTAAACCTCCTACACAGCTGTTTCAGTTTCATCTAATTAATGTGTTTCAAGTTACATATGTAAATGATGATTATTATCATAGCTTTGGTATAATTGGCTACTAATATACCTGATTATAGTCCTATAAAATGCCTGACTTAGCAAGTTCACATAGAAAAATGAATACTGTCTTGAATGCAAAGGGTAGTCACACTAAATATGGATTTGATTTAGTTGTCTGTTGTGAATTCTGTTGTCGAACTCCCTCCTGTGGTCGTGAATGGTACTTCGGCGAGTTCTGTCCATGGACTCCCTCTGGTGGCTGTGAGTGAAGCTGCTGCTTCTGAGGGTCCTTACACAGGTGACGTGGTTTATCCTTTGGTTGGCTGCTCTATTTAACTCCACTCAGATCGTTACTCCATGCCAGCTGTCAATGTTCCTGCATTGGTTCAGTTCGCTCTTGGATCTTTCTGGTGACCTGTCTTCTCCAGCAGAAGCTAAGTTCCTGATAGTTATTATTTGTTCATTGTTTCCTTGTCCAGCTGGTTATCATGATTTTGTCTTGCTAGCTGGAAGCTCTGGGATGCAGAGTGGCATCTCCGCACCGTTAGTCGGTGCGGAGGTCTTTTTGCACACTCTGCGTGGTCTTTTGTAGTTTTTTGTGCTGACCGCAAAGATTCCTTTCCTATCCTCTGTCTGTTTAGTAAGTCTGGCCTCCCTTTGCTGAAACCTGTTTCTTTTCTGCGTTTCTGACTTTCATCTTTACTCACAGTCAATATATGTGGGGGGCTGCCTTTTCCTTTGGGGAATTTCTCTGAGGCAAGGTAGGCTTTATTTTCTATCTCTAGGGCTAGCTAGCTCTTAGGCTGTGAAGAGGCATCTAGGGAGAGTCAGGAACGCTCCACGGCTATTTCTAGTTGTTGTGATAGGATTAGGGCCTGCGGTCAGCAGAGCTCCCACATCCCAGAGCTTGTCCTGTGTGAGTTTAACTATCAGATCGTGTCGGGTGCTCCTAACCACCAGGTCATAACAGTTGTCTTTCTTACTTTTTCAGCATTTTTTTCACAACTGCCTAAAATTTTTGCACAGTACTATATAGGGTCATGGCTAAAAGTGTTGGCATCCTTGACATTGTTCCACAAAATGCAGTATTTCTCAGAGGGAAAAAAGGCAATTTGGACATAGTTTAAAAAAAAATGGGCTGGGCATAATTGTTGGCACCTTTCCAAAAATGTGGGTAAACAACTTTGTTTCAAGCAAGTGATGCTCGTTCAAACTCACCTGTGGCAAGTAACAGGTGTGGTCAATATGAATATCACATCTGAAACCAGATAAGAAAGGGACAAGTTAACTCAACCTTTGCATTGTATGTCTGTGTATGCCACACTAGCATGGAGAACAGAATGAGGAGAAGAGAACTGTCTGACGACTTGATCTCCAAAATTGTTGAAAAATATCAACAATCTCAAGGTTACAAATCCATATCCAGAGATCTTGATGTTCTTTTATACACGGTGTGCAACATAATCAAGAAGTTTACAACCTATGTCAGTGTAGCTAATCTCCCCGGACATGGATGGCAGAGAAAAATGAATGGAAGGTTGCAACGCAGGATAGTTCAGATGGTGGATTAGCAGCTTCAATTCCAAAGAAATTTAAGCTGTCCTGCAGGCTCAGGATGTATCAGTGTCATCACAAACTATCTGTTGACATTTTGAATTAAATGAAATGCTATGGCAGGAGACCCAGGAGGACCCCACTGCTGACACAGAGGCATAAAAAAGTTAAACTACAGTTTGTCAAAATGTACATGAGTAAGCCAAATCCCTCTGTGAAAGTGTCTGGTAGACAGATAAGACCAATATAGAGCTTTTTGGTAAAGCACGTCATTATACTATTTACGGAAAATAGAATGAGGCCAACAAAGAAAGGAGCACAGTACCTACAGTCAAATATGGTGGAGGTTCAAATATGTTTTAGAGCTGTTTTTCTGCCTCTAGCAGTGGGTGCCTTGACTGTATGCATGTCATCATGAAGTCTAAAGATTACCAAGGGATTTTGGGTCGCAATGTAGAGCCCAATGTCAAAAATGAGGACTTGCATCCTAGGTCATGGGTCTTTCAGCATGACAATGACCCCAAACATACTTCTAAAAAGCACCCAGAAATGGATAGAAACCCTGGAGAGTTCTGTAGTAGCCAGCAATGAGTCTTGAAATCCCATTGAACACCTGTGGAGAGATCTTAAAATTGTTGTTAGGAGAAGGCACCCTTCAAATATGAGAGACCTGAAGCAGTTTGCAAAAGAAGATTGCTCCAAAATTCCAGCTGAGAGGTGTAAGGCCATGTTCACACTTTGCGGTTTTTACCGCGGAACCGCGGCGATTTTGCAGCTGCGGGTCCGCAGCAATTTCCATAGCGTTTACAGTAACCTGTAAACCCTATGGAAACCGCAAACCGCTGTGCACATGCTGCGGGAAAAACCACGCGGGAATGCAGCGGTTTACAACCCGCAGCATGTCACTTCTTTGTGCAGAATCACAGCGATTCTGCACCCATAGGAATGCATTGATCCGCTTACTTCCCGCATGGGGCTGTGCCCACCATGCGGGAAGTAAGCAGATAATGTGCGGGTGGTACCCGGGGTGGAGGAGAGGAGACTCCTCCAGGCCCGGGAACCATATTTGTGGGTAAAAAAAAAGAATTAAAATAAAAAATAAGCTATACTCACCTCTCAGCGCTGCACGCAGCCGTCCGGTCTCAGGTTTGCTATGCGACCAGGACCTGCGGTGACGTTGCGGTCACATGACCGTGACGTCACGAAGGTCCTTCTCGCATAGCATCTTTGGAACCGGACCGCCGCCTGCAGCGCCGAGGAGATCGGAACGTCAGAGGGTGAGTACCGTATATACTCGAGTATAAGCCGACCCGAGTATAAGCCGACCCCCCTAATTTTGCCACAAAAAACTGGGAAAACTTATTGACTCGAGTATAAGCCTAGGGTGGAAATGCAGCATTTACCGGTGAATTTCAAAAATAAAAATAGATCATTATTTCCCCATAGCTGTGCCATATAGTGCTCTACACCATTCATATTTCCCCATAGCTGTGCCCCATATAGTGCTCTGCACCGTTCACTGTGCCCCCTAGCTGTGCCATATACGGTGCTCTGCACCGTTCACTGTGCCCCCTAGCTGTGCCATATAGTGCTCTACCCTATTCATATTTCCCCATAGCTGTGCCATATACGGTGCTCTGCACCGTTCATTGTGCCCCCTAGCTGTGCCATATACGGTGCTCTGCACCGTTCACTGTGCCCCCTAGCTGTGCCATATACGGTGCTCTGCACCGTTCACTGTGCCCCCTAGCTGTGCCTTATACGGTGCTCCGCACCGTTCACTGTGCCCCCTAGCTGTGCCTTATACGGTGCTCTGCACCGTTCACTGTGCCCCCTAGCTGTGCCTTATACGGTGCTCTGCACCGTTCATTGTGCCCCCTAGCTGTGCCTTATACGGTGCTCTGCACCGTTCATTGTGCCCCCTAGCTGTGCCTTATACGGTGCTCTGCACCGTTCACTGTGCCCCATAGATGCTCCACATTAATCTGTGCTGCCGCTGCTACTGCTGCAATAAAAAAAAAAAAACACATACTCACCTCCCTTGATTGCAGCTCCCAGCGTCTCGTTCCGGCGCCTCCATCTTCCCGGCGTCTCTGCTCTGACTGATCAGGCAGAGGGCGCCGCGCACACTATATGCGTCATCGCGCCCTCTGCCTGATCAGTCAGAGAGCGCAGACGCCGGGAAGATGGAGGCGCCGGCCGGGAAGATGGATCGGCGCCCGGCAGCTGGAACGAGGACAGGTGAATATAACATACTCACCTAGTCCTGGCGATCCTCGCGCTGTCCCCTCCTGTCTTCGGCGCTGCAGCTTCTTTCTCTATCAGCGGTCACCGGCACCGCTGATTAGAGAAATGAATAAGCGGCTCCGCCCCTATGGGAGGTGGAGCCGCTTATTCATTTCTGTAATGAGCGGTCCCACGTGACCGCTGAAGAGGGGAAGAAGCTGCAGCGCCGAAGCCCGTGGGACGGCAGGGACAGCGCGAGGATCGCTGGGACTAGGTAAGTATACCCCAGCGCCCTCAGCCCCTCACCTGCCGACCCCACCACTACCGTGACTCGAGTATAAGCCGAGGGGGGCACTTTCAGCCCTAAAATTTGGGCTGAAAATCTCGGCTTATACTCGAGTATATACGGTATATCATTATTTTATTATTTTTAACATTACTATTGATGCTGCATACGCAGCATCAATAGTAGGAGTAAAATCCTGCAGCGGAACCCGCAGGACAAAACGTGATAAATTTGCAGGGATAACCGCAGCAGGTTTGCCCTGCAGAATTATCAAATCCGCTGCAGGAGAACCTGCAGGGACCCGACGCTATTTGTGAACATAGCCTCAGAAGCAAAAGCTTGTTGATTGTTATAGGAATCGATTGTTTGCAGTTATTTATTCCAGGGGTGTGCAACCAAATAATAAGTTGAGCGTGCAAACAATTTTTCCGGCCCATCTTTGGAGGTTTTTGTGAATGATTATTATTACTATTTATTTATATAGCACCATTGATTCCATGGTGCTGTACATGAGAAGGGGTTACATACAAGTTACAGATATCACTTACAGTAAACAAACTAACAATGACAGACTGATACAGAGTGGCCAGGACTTTTTTTTTCTCTGTTTATTTTTGTGCTGTTCCAATACACACAAAGCAAATAAACACATGCATAACAAAATGTGTAATTGCAATAATTTTGGGGGAGAAATGCTTAATTTTTCGGAACAATTTCAAGGGTACCAAAACTTTCGGCCATGACTGTGTATGTTTAAATATCTTTGTTTTTTTTAATTCCCATCTGAGGTTTATATTATTAGAGTCAAACCTGATGTTTCTTTTAAAAACTGCCCCTTTACGCTTAGAATTATTTTATTTCTGTTTCCTTCAATAGTAGGCCAATGCACTGCTTACTACAATAAATGATCAGAAGGCAATACAAAAAAAAGCTTTCTATCAATTATATCTGAATAGCCAGTTGGCAGAAAGGGTTAATACTCAGTTTGGTTCACTAACCTTTTATTTTCTCTATCCATTTCTGTTTGCACTGAGCCTCAGGATACAGGTGTTAGTTAAGCTCCCTGAGGGCGACCCACCCATGGGTCATAATGTGTATAGCAAGACACCACTTTAAACTTACTTTCCTCCTACACACAAAGTCCAGTGGAAAGTCATCATCCTCATCCGTTATTCTAAAATAGAAGTCTGAGCCTCATAGCATGTAAACTCAACCCCATCACACAAAACACCCACTCAGACTGAGAGCTTCTGTGGTTTGATTGCCTGCAACCCACACAGGCGTGAAAAGATCAGTCTCTGCCACTATAAGCTTGTATCTCAGTCTATGTTTTTTTTGGGCTGACATGTTTCTAACTGAGCATCAGATGAGAAGAATAAATGTATGTTCTTTTTTTAATCTCTAGTACTTCTAAACTAGCATTTTAGGATTTTTTTCTAATTCACTCCCAAATTCAATTTTATTTATAAATGTAGCTATCCCTTAAAAAAATATTTTTCCCACCTGCTGTGATCTTATTTTGTTGTGTGATTAATTACCTGTCTATTTCCGACCCTCCCCTCCAAATCAATGAAGAGGCGTTAAATATGTGCAACTTCTCTTTTGAACTAATGAATCCCTTATTTCCACAAATGGAAATGTATGGATCGCAATTTAAGTGTGTGCCCATATCATTTGATAAAAATTAACTTTATTATTTTTCAATTGAATAATAAATCTAAAGAAACATATGCTGACTTTCAAAAACGTTTTATTTGTTTAAAAAATATTTCCTTTCCACCGTATATACATTCATACAACTGTCAGGATTTTCACCGCATTAATACTTTGCGAGTATAGTACAGTGCCAATACTTTAAGCTGGTCCCTAGTTAAAAGTAGATTACCTAGTTAAAAATTGTACCCAAAATGCAGAAGTGATAAAAAATGTTGAAAGAACTTAGACATTTACAATTTAACCAAAACATTCAATTACATACAATAATATATGAAAGGGTGTATGTACATGAGACTTTTTTAGATGTTTTTTTTAAAGCGATGGAGTGGTGCCACTAATGTAAATTCCTTGACCCTAGAAATATTCTAACCAACCACTGTCTTCAGCTGTTCCTTGCGCAACTCTGGTGTCACGGGGCTACCGCGACAGAGAGGTTCCAGAGAACCGCAGCGCTCTGGGCCTCGTTCACACACGATGAACAGAAGCTCTTCTCCTGAATTCTGACCTGGCTGTCTTGTGCCAGCAGGGCAGGAGTTAAACCTTGTTACTGAAGTTACTGAGAGCTATGTCTCTCAGCTGATTTGGTTTTGGTAATCTCCGCTCATATATAGACTCAGCTTTGTCTACAACTGTTGTCAGTGATCAGTTCTGCTGCCTGGCTTGGAGTGAGAAGGAGCATGGTATTAGGAGCTTGGAGGTTTATTTACAGAGATTGGTGTCTGCTGTTTTGGTTGCATGTTAAACCTGTTTCCTTCCTAGTTTTTTCCTTCTCTTCCCTTCTCTGTGTTTCCTCTGTGGTTGTGTGAGCATTTGGTGAGTTTGAGACTTTTAGTTACCTTGTCTGTATACCCTGTTTAATTGTCGCATTTATACACTGGTGCAGTCCACCTCCCTTGGGGGGAGAGGGGGCCACTGATAGGGCCTGCACAGGAGACAGGGATACGCTGGCGGCTCAGGCCTCCTAACCATTATTTTAAGTACCCCTGAGATAAGGGAAAGCCAGAGCCCCATTATAGTGGCAGGGACAGGTGCAGGTCCCAGTACACTGTTCTGCCCCTTATCGCCGTTAACAGCGTGACATCTGGTCTCGCGCCGCCATCTTATGACTGCAACTTCTGAATTGCTGGAAGTTAGAAGCAATGGTCACAAGCTCTCAGTGTAAATCTATGAGAGCTTCATTCTGGCTTTGTTGTGGCTCTCATACATTTACATGGAGCAGTGACTTCGGTTCCACCCAGCAAACACTTGAGCGATCCGGCAGGTCACAAACTGCAGAATACTGACCGGAGAGAGAGATATTTTTTTCCTGCTTCAAAGTTCAGGTCCACATTGATTCAAGTACTGCTCTGGTACCCGAACCGAACTTTGCACCAAAGTTCTGTCAAACCCGATGAACCCGAACTTCCAAGGGTCCGCTCATCCCTACTGATAACAGAAGAAGACGGCGACTGGTAACTATGGTACTCCAGTGGTACAATAAAAAGAAACGATGTATTGGTGCTTTAAGATACAGTGGGGAAATTAAGTATTTGATACACTACTGATTTTGCAAGTTTTCCCACCTACAAAGAATGGAGAAGTCTGTAATTTTTATCGTAGGTACACTGTGAGAGACAGAATCTAAAAATAAAAACCAGAAAATAGCATTGTTTGATTTTTAAATAATTAAATAGCATTTTATTGCATGAAATAAGTATTCGATCGCCTACAACCCGCAAGAATTCTGGCTTTCACAGACCTATTAGTTTTTCTTTAAGAAGCCCTCCTACTCTGCACTCATTCCCTGTATTAATTGCACCTGTTTGAACTCATGGTTACCTGTATAAAAGACACATATCGACACACTCAATCAATCACACTCCAACCTCTCCACTATGGCCAAGACCAAAGAGCTGTCTAAGGTCATGCGGGACAAAATTGTAGACCTGCACAAGGCAGGGATGGACTACAGGACAATAGGCAAGCAGCTTGTGAGACGCAGCTTGTGAGAAGGTAACAACTGTTGGCTCAATTATTAGGAAATGGAAGAAATACAAGATGACTGTCAATCAGCCTGGAGCTCCATGCAAAATCTCACCTCATGGGGTAAGGATGATTCTGAGGAAGGTCAGGAATCATCTCAGAACTACATGGAAGGACCTGGTCATTAACCTGAAGAGAGCTGGGATCACAGTCTCAAAGAGGATGGATGGAGTCATGTGTCATGAGATTTAGGCCAACAACCTCCTTCCCCAAGTAAGAGCATTGAAGATGGGTCGTGTCTGGGTCTTCCAGCATGACAGTGACCGAAAACACACAGCCAGGGCACCTGTATGAAACACTTATTTCATGCAATAAAATGCAAATTAATTATGCAAAAATCTTACAATGTGATTTTCTAGTTTTTATTTTTAGATTCTGTCTCTCACAGTTGAAGTGTACCTACGATAAAAATTACAGACCTCTTCATTCTTTGTAGGTGGGAAAACTTGCAACATTGGCAGTGTATCAAATACTATATTTTATTACATGTTAGCAGTAGCGTAGCTACTGGGGGGGCAGAGGGGGCCATCGCCCCGGGCCCAGTCACATGGAGGGGCCCACTCAGAGCCGCGGCCGCTTTAGTCAGTAAGCAATAAGCGGCAGCCGGCCACGGCTCTCTGATGTTTCAGACAGTGACACCAGAGTCCAGACACACAGGAGCGCAAGCTGCAGCGTCGCCCCAGGCCTGAACTTGTCACATGATGGAGGAGGAGGAGGGGCCCATCCACCCACCCATGACCCATCCAGAGCCGCGGCCGCTTCAGTGTTAAGCAATAAGCGGCCGCGGCTCTCTGACAGTCCAGACATGGGGACGCGCTGCTGCCTGGTCTCCACACAGATGGATACTCTGCACGCTGCTGAGCAGGCTGCAGCCAATAGCAGAGTCTCACTGCGAGCGCACGGTGAGGGCTGGAGCTGGAGCGCTGCTAACCTGATAGTATCTTGACAGGCTGGCAGTGCTGCAGATAGCTCCGCCCCAGGTCTGCTCCTATTGGTCCACACTCTTCTCAGGTCCTAGTCAGCAGCAGCATCTCTTATTGTGCCAGGACAGAGCCCAAGATAGTGCCTGACCTGCCACCTGGTCCCTGGACAAAGTCACACTGACGGACAGGAGTCACTCAGGACGGACATTTTCATAAATGTAAGGGCTGCTGTGGAAGTGGAATGTTCGTTCTTTTAAATAAAGCACAAGACACTGCACATGATATTAGTATGTTACTGTGGGAGTGGGGTGAATGAGGGTGAGAGTGGGAGCCGAGTTAGGGTGCGGAATGGGATGGGTGTCGCTGTAGGGGGCCTGCTATCTAACTAGATGGTGGCCCGATTCTAAAACGCATCGGGTATTCGTATTCTAGAATATGTATGTCCACGTAGTATATTGCCCAGCCACGTAGTATATTGCCCAGCCACGTAGTATATTGCCCAGCCACGTAGTATAGTGCCCAGCCACGTAGTATATTGCCCAGCCACGTAGTATATTGCGCAGTCACGTAGTATATTGCCCAGCCACGTAGTATATTGCCCAGCCACATAGTATATTGCGCAGTCACGTAGTATATTGCCCAGCCACGTAGTATATTGCCCAGCCACGTAGTATATTGCGCAGTCACGTAGTATATTGCCCAGCCACGTAGTATATTGCCCAGCCACGTAGTATATTGCGCAGTCACGTAGTATATTGCCCAGCCACGTAGTATATTGCCCAGCCACGTAGTATATTGCCCAGCCACGTAGTATAGTGCCCAGCCACGTAATATATTGCCCAGCCACGTAGTATATTGCGCAGTCACGTAGTATATTGCCCAGCCACGTAGTATATTGCCCAGCCACATAGTATATTGCGCAGTCACGTAGTATATTGCCCAGTCACGTAGTATATTGCCCAGCCACGTAGTATATTGTGCAGTCACGTAGTATATTGCCCAGCCACGTAGTATATTGCCCAGCCACGTAGTATATTGCGCAGTCACGTAGTATATTACCCAGCCATGTAGTATATTGCCCAGCCACGTAATATAGTGCCCAGCCACGTAGTATAGTGCCCAGCCACGTAGTATATTGCCCAGCCACGTAGTATAGTGCCCAGCCACGTAGTATAGTGCCCAGCCACGTAGTATAGTGCCCAGCCACGTAGTATATTGCACAGCCACGTAGTATATTGCACAGCCACGTAGCATATTGCACAGCGACATAGTATACAGCACAGAGCCACGTAGTATATTGCCCAGTGACGTAGTATATTGCACAGCCATGTAGTATATTGCCCAGTGACGTAGTATATTGCACAGCCATGTAGTATATTGCCCAGTTACGTAGTATACAGCACAGAGCCCCGTAGTATATTGCACAGCGACGTAGTATATTGCCCAGCCACGTAGTATATTGCCCAGTCACATAGTATATTGCACAGCGACGTAGTATACAGCACAGAGCCACGTAATATATTGCCCAGTCACATAGTATATTGCACAGCAACGTAGTATACAGCACAGAGCCACGTAGTATATTGCCCAGCCACGTAGTATATGGCCCAGCCACGTATGTCACAGGTTAAGAAATAAAAAATATACATATACTCACCTAACGATCCGAGGGCCCCCAGTCACGTAGTATATTGCACAGTGACGTAGTATACAGCACAGAGCCACGTAGTATATTGCCCAGTCACATAGTATATTGCACAGCGACGTAGTATACAGCACAGAGCCACATAGTATATTGCCCAGCCACGTAGTATATTGCCCAGCCACGTAGTATATTGCCCAGCCACGAAGTATATTGCCCAGTCACGTAGTATATTGCCCAGCCACGTAGTATATTACCCAGCCACGTATGTCACAGGTTAAAAAATAAAAAATAAACATATACTTACCTAACGATCCGAGGGCCCCTTGTAGTTTAACATACCATTCTGGTCACTGCTCCTCAGCGTCCCGTCTCTCCGCCTCCTGGGATCCATCGGCGCTGTGTCGATGGGCGCGCGGCTGCCGCCCTCTTCCGTTCCCAGGATGCATTGCGAAATTACCTAGATGACTTAGCGGTCTCGCGAGACCGCTAGGTCTTCTGGGTAATTTCGCAAAGCATCGCTGGGAAAGGAAGATGGCGGCAGGCGCAAGCGGACAACGTAGAGTGAGTATAGCAGGTTTTTTTTCTTTTTTCTTTTTTTAACATTACTTTTTCTACTATTGATGCCGCATAGGCAGCATCAATAGTAAAAGGGTGGGGACACACAGGGTTAATAGCGGCAGTAATGGAGTGCGTTACCCGAGGCATAACGCGGTCCGTTACCGCCAGCATTAACCCTGTGTTAGCAGTGACCGGAGGGGAGTATGGAGTGGGCACCGGGGACAGTGACTGCGGGAAGCATGGAGCGGAGCGCCGGGGACACTGCGGGGAGTATGGACTAGAGCGCCGGGGACAGTGACTGCAGGAAGCATGGAGCGGAGCGCCGGGGACACTGCGGGGAGTATGGAGCGGATCACCGGGGACACTGACTGCGGGGAGTGAGGAGCGGCCATTTTCTTCCCGACTGTGCCCGTCGCTGATTGGTCGCGGCAGCTATGACAGGCAGCTGGCAAGACCAATCAGCGAATGAATAACCGTGACAGAAGGACAGACAGACGGAAGTGACCCGTAGACAATTATATAGTAGATAGTTGTCTAGGTGGATATAGGGGGCTTATTATATTTACAGCTTAGGTCTTATAATAAGCTCCATCCTGTTAGGCTATGTTTCCATGTTCAGGATTTCCTGCGCTTTGGATGCAGCAAATACACCACTCCGCCAAAAGCGCTGCCCCCTGTTGTACGCATGGTGATTCCGCCTGTGTTCATTGAACAGAGGCGGAATGACCGCATCGTATTCATAGACTGGGTTATTCATCTTGTGGAGACGGAGCGTCTCCGGAAGATAAATAGACATGCTGCGGTCTATAAAGATGCACCGCATGTCCGGTTACACAGGTCTGCCACCTGGGTGTTTGTATGCATAGTGTAGATGGGATTTCATAAAATCCCATCCACTGTGCTGTAACATCTGGAAGCTGCAGATTGGATGCTGCGGCTATACGCAGCGTCCAATCCGAAGCAAATCCGGAAGGTTTCATGACCATGGAAACATAGCCTTGGTATAACAAGCCCCCATACAACAAGCCCCCATACAATAACCATGGCTCTAGCTGCACTTTACTTAAAGGGATTGTCTGATCTAATGCTGCAAGTTTGCAGATACTCCTATGTGGCTGCAAAATTGTGAAACGTCACATCTCGCATACTAAGGATTCGCCATTGCCCATATCAACAAGTATGCGATTTGCATACTCCTGGCCATGTTCTAACTGTGCAGCCTCACTCAATAACATTTTCACACGTCCATTTATTTCCGATACCAGAAAAAACGGTACCAGATATATCCATGTCCATGTGTGCAATACGTGCGGCACACATGTAACAACCATGTGCCATCCGTTTGTGCCGCATCAGTACCACACGGACAGCCACCGGGGAAGCAGTGCTACAGTAAGCGCTGTTCTCCAGCAGCAGGGGCTGAAAGTGGCTCTTATCATTCTCCCCTGCTCTGCTTGTTAGGTGACATCAAGCCCACAGCTTAGTAATGGAGAGGTGTCTATAAGACACCTCTCCATTACTAATCCTATAGCTACATGTAAAATAAAGACAGTCAGAAAAAAGTCTTTTATTTCAAATAAAACAAAACACAGTTTACCATTTTTATTGTTACGGCTAATCCATGTGAAGCCCTCGATCTCCTGTAATAAAAGTAAAATCACAAACCAACAATATACCATACCTGTCCATCGTTGTGTTCTAAGCAGTAATCCATATCATGGGAATATACAGTTTGCAACCGGGACGGTACTAAGATGTGACTGTCCCAGCTGTAAACCACTGGCAACTGAGATGCTGCCTTCGCAGCCTCAATGACTAGCGGTGACGTCACTGAGTTTACTCGCAGCCGGGCTGAACTGCTGTGACATCACGACCGTGAGAAAATGCCAGTGATGAGGTCACGGCAGTTCAAGCTCAGTGTCTTCTTCACAGGCAATCACTATGAGAGTAAGAGGCTGCTCTGTATTTAGGGGTTTAGAACCATGATTTAATGTATGTTATGCATA
This sequence comes from Ranitomeya imitator, assembly GCF_032444005.1. NCBI lineage: Eukaryota > Metazoa > Chordata > Amphibia > Anura > Dendrobatidae > Ranitomeya > Ranitomeya imitator. The sequence goes on from NC_091288.1 coordinate 67,532,581, forward strand.
ATATATTATCTATTCATGTGTAGCGATGTAGCAGAATATAATCTATCTGGCCCGTGTGGAATGCACAGTATTCCACTGAGATGCCCACAACAGTGTTTAAAACTACCATAATTCTGTAAAAAAACGTTACTCAGGTTAGGGGGCCCACTCAGATGTGTTTCGCCCCCCCTAGCCTGAACCCTTAGCTACGCCTCTGCATGTTAGTTTTGCCTTTCATAGCACAGATTCCCTGCTGGTCTTAGCACATCCCACGCCCCTGTGATGAAATTTTGTTATATGTGACGATAGAAGGGGTGATGACCTGAGACCAACAGAAAAGCAGAGGAATCACATACCCTATGCCTTCTTTCAAACAGGTTTATTTTCACAGCATTTTATTGGGAAACATAGCATGAATTTCATGAATTTTTTCCAAACGATTTTGCATAGCATTCTAATGGTTGCTAAATTACTTTTTCATGCTTTTTTAGTGAAACTTATGGAAAATTGCTTGAAAAATGACATACTCAGGACTGCATTTGCAATATGCCAAAGACCCAAAAAGCATACCAAAAACATGAAAAAATGCCATGAAACATAGGGCTTGATTCATCATTTCGAATTTTTTTAACAACGCTTTTCTTTTTTTGTCTTAAGGTATTCGCTAACTTTTCTTTTGCAAAATTACTGGTAATCAAAATGACGCACTTCGTTATTTAACCCCTTCATGACCAGGGGATTTTTCGTTTTTCCGTGTTCGTTTTTCGCTCCCCTCCTTCCCAGAGCCATAACTTTTTTATTTTTCCGTCAATTTGGCCATGTGAGGGCTTATTTTTTGCGGGACGAGTTGTACTTTTGAAAGACATCATTGGTTTTAGCATGTCGTGTACTAGAAAACGGGAAAAAAATTCCAAGTGCGGTGAAATTGCAAAAAAAGTGCAATCCCACATTGGTTTTTTGTTTGGCTTTTTTGCTAGGTTCACTAAATGCTAAAAATGACCTGCCATTATGATTCTCCAGGTCATTACGAGTTCATAGACACCAAACATGACTAGGTTATTTTTTATCTAAGTGGTGAAAAAAAATTCCAAACTTTGCTAAAAAAAAAAAAACAAATTGCGCCATTTTCCGATACTCGTAGCGTCTCCATTTTTCGTGATCTGGGGTCGGTTGAGGGCTTATTTTTTGCGTGCCGAGATGACATTTTTAATGATAGCATTTCGGTGCAGATACGTTCTTTTGATCGCCCGTTATTGCATTTTAATGCAATGTCGCGGCGACCAAAAAAACGTAATTCTGGCGTTTCGAGTTTTTTTCCCGCTACGCTGTTTAGCGATCATGTTAATACTTTTTTTTATTTGATAGATCGGGCAATTCTGAGCGCGGCGATACCAAATATGCGTAGATTTGATATTTTTTTTATTGATTTATTTTGATTGGGGCGAAAGGGGGGTGATTTAAACTTTTATGTTTTTTTTATTTTTTTCACATTTTTTTAAACTTTTTTTTTTAACTTTTGCCATGCTTCAATAGCCTCCATGGGAGGCTAGAAGCAGGCACAGCACGATCGGCTCTGCTACATAGCAGCGATCTGCTGATCGCTGCTATGTAGCAGAATTGCACGTGTGCTGTGAGCGCCGACCACAGGGTGGCGCTCACAGCGACGGGCAATCAGTAACCATAGAGGTCTCAAGGACCTCTATGGCTACAATGGAGACGCATCGCCGACCCCCGGACATGTGACGGGGGTCGGCGATGACGTCATTTCCGGCCGCCCGGCAGGAAGCGGTAGTTAAATGCCGCTGTCTGCGTTTGACAGCGGCATTTAACTAGTTAATAGGTGCGTGCAGATCGCGATTCTGCCCGCGCCTATTACGGGCACATGTCAGCTGTTCAAAACAGCTGACATGTCCCGGCTTTGGTGCGGGCTCACCGCGGAGCCCTGCATCAAAGCAGGGGAGCCGGCATCGGACGGTATAGTACGTCCAATGCCGGTAAGGGGTTAATTTTGATCAAAATAAAAAATGTTCTTTATTTTTGTCTTTTAACCTATTTTGTGACTTTTTAGCACAAACAGTTTCATGTTTTGCATAAAAGTTGCAAAAACTGCTCCAAAATTTCAGGCGTGCATAAAATCACTTAAGGGAAGACTAGAGTAAATTTGTGGCAGATTTTATGACTTTTTCAAAAAATGTGCAAATGATAAATCAGGCTCTACACTAAAAACTCAACAAAAATCAGACACAAATGAAATGCTCAATTGGGCTGATACCGTGTACATTTAATATTTTCTAGTTGATGTACACCTATTATATAGCTGCAGGATATCCCCCCCCCCCGAAAATACCATGCAATAAAAGCAGAAAAAATGCCACCGCAAGAAAAAAAGTAGCCTATATTCCTGTTGGGCTTTTGGCTCAGGTCAGGAGACCTGTTGTCTGGTTGGGCATTACAATCTGAGATTGGACCATAAGACTAGGGATTTACGGATATTTTGCCCATGATACAGGTAGCACGGCCAAAGTTTGCTATGTGACAATGCTACATCGCAACACAATGCAAGTCAAAGAGGTCGTATTGTGACCCTAATGGTACTGCGACAAGCAAGTTGCAAATAATCCAGTCAGGTTGGATTTTTTGCGACTTGTTTATCCCAGTCGTAGTAACCTAGTGGTTGCACTGTGACATTATTTACTTAATGCACTTAGGGCTACATGCTCCTCAATTTACATTTTGAGCACTTTCCCTGATTCCAACTGACAGCAGTTCCTTTCCCACTTCAAGTGCTGCCTAAACTCAATCCGCAACACACTGACACTGAATGAGCCCTAAGGTGCTCACACAGTCTCAGTACAAGTACACAGATAAGTGTCGGTGTGCTCTTGTCCCTGATTCCTGTCTGAGGCCACCACTCACGACACTTCATCTATGTAGCGTGCCAATAGTAGTCTGATTGTTAGATGAAAAAATGTTTGCTTTACGAAAGATCTTTCATTCACAAATTATCTATCTTTGGGTTCCCTCACATCTGCATATGTAAACTCGCTGAGATTCTCAGCCAGAAAAGTTTACGAGTGACTTTTAGCAAATAAATAAATAAAATGGTGTGGAGTCCCCCTTATTTTAAATAACCAGCTAAGGAAAAGCAGATAGCTGGGGTATGTTCTTAATAGTCTGGGAAGGTACCCATATCCATGCATCTTCCCAGCCCATTAATATCAGCTTACAGCTTTCTGCTTAGGCTTTACTGGTTATTAAAAAGAGGGGTCCCCCAAAAAATGATGTGGGGTCCCCTCTATTTTTAATAACCAGCAAAGGCTAAGCAGACAGCTGTGGGCTGACATTAATAGGCTGGGAGAGGGCGCAGTGAACGTTTTATGCCAACAGCTTTCACTGACAGCTGAATGACATGGGAAAAGGTGCGGGGACCCAAGCGATCGGTCCCCGCACTCAGAGTACTGTGATCGGTTAGTCAATCTGACTGACCAATCACAGCATGATCGCGCAACAGATACTGAAATATCAACACCTTCCACCCAATCACAGCAGCAGGAGCTCGATAGTGCTAGTGGCCAAGCTCCTGCACTAACAGCCGGCAATGGTGTTAGCATCCCCACTGGCTGTTTAATCCCCTAAAAGCTACATTTAGGAGACAGGCAGAGAGAGTGCTTCATCTGCCTTCAAATTGGTGCACCGTCATGTCATCGGTGGGGCGTGATCGTTGCCATGGTGACCTGGGGTCACCATGGCGACCGTCGGCTCACCATGGCGACCGTCGGGTCACCAAGCTGTGGAAAGATTCTGAGACCATGCCTAGAGCATGGTCTAAGAAGCTTCTCTACAGGAATAATACATTGCAATGCTAATGCATTGCAATGCATTATACCAACGACTGAAGTAAAAGGAAAGCCAAAGTCCCATAGAGGAACTAAGTAAAAAATGTAAAAAGTTAACATTTTTAAAAATATATATATTTTTTAAATTACAAAATAAAAAACAAATAAAAATATTACACCAATAAATACAAATTTTTATGTAAAAATAAAAAACAAAAAAGGTACATATTTTGTATCACCGCGTCCAGAACAACCTGCTCTATAAAACTGTCATACTAGTTAACCCCTTCAGTGAATGCCGTAAAAAAAATAAAACTTGTCAAATTATGGTTTTTCATCATACTGCTGGAAAAAAGTAGAATAAAATGCGATAAAAAGACGACTGTAAATAAAAATGGTATCATTGAAAATATCATCTTATCCTGCAAAAAACTAACTGCCATACAGCTCCATCAGCGGAAAAATTTACAAGTTATAGCTCTCAGCATAAAATTATGCAAAAATAATCTTTTTTTGATGAAAGTTTTTATTGTCTAAAAGTGCCAAAACAAAAAAATTATGTAGTACATGTGGTATCGCTGTAATCATACTGACCCAAGGAATAAAGCTGCCTTATCAATTTTACCACACTATAAAAGCCATAAAAAATAAACACAAAAAAATACCTGAATTTCTGTTTATTGTTGATTTTACCTTCCAAACACTGGAATAGAAAGCAACTAAAAAATGTTATATGCCTAAAAATGTTACCAATAAAACGTCAACTCATCTCACAAAAAAAGCCATCACATAACTGTCTGAGGAAATATAGAAAAATTATAGCTATCAAAATATGGCGATGCAAACATTTATCCTGTGCTCTACGTTGAGCGCTTACAATGGGGTTTCCGTGTAAATCTATGAAATACGTGATTCATGTGGAACCCCTGATTGAAGATTCCCTATGATGAGACAGATGGGGCCACTGTGGCTGCCATCTGGCCTATGATGCAGCGGTGTGGGTCTTTTTAGGAGTGCATAATAGAGCGGTCAGTCATAATTTTGTGCACTTCTGAAAATAAGGACACCGCTAAACAGAGGCCAGGCGGAGTGCAGAGTACGTCTGCTGCCTCATTAAAGTGAATGGATTCCTAGGGGGTTTCATGAGAATCGTGTAATTCGGAGATTCAGGAAGCCCCAACCCCAAAAGCAAGTGCCCACTCAGGTCTATCATCTGTCAATGGAAAGAGTGGGTTTTCCACGTAAATGGTAGCACAAAGGCTCTAAAAAGCACTATTTCTCCTCACTCCCCCAAAAGAAATTCAGCTAAATCTGCGCTCCCAAATCCAAATGCCCCTCTTAATTCTGAACCCAACATTGTGCCTAAACCACATTTAGCATCTACATTAGTGATCACTGATGAGCGAAAGAGTCTCAGTGGGTCCCCCCTTTAACACATACCACGATTCATGATGCACAGATACAGCAGAGAAAAATAGGTATAGTACAATGACAGATTTCACTTCTTACATGAATGATAGCTATTGTAAATTCCACAATACCATACAGCAGAGAGGCGTTATGTAAGTCAACCCCTTATATGTCAATTTTTGTGACCTACTCCCTCTTCCTCAGTTACCAGTAGGCATTTTATTGTTAGCTGAACTTGCTGCAAATAAAAAACTGCATACAATGTATATGACAATTTTTTACACATCTAATTTTAGTCTCAAGTCTTTTGTTATTGGAGAGTTTCCACGCATGGTATATTATCAGGGCACAATATTATGAAGCTTCTTATATTATTAGAACTTTTTGTGTGGCATATGTGCCCATAAAGAAAATGGTGATGTAGCCGCATCAAAACGCTTTGCGCTGGTGCTGGGTGACGTTTGATGCAATCCTGTTTTGGATGTGTGTGCCAGTAGACAAAATGGTGGAACGTGCAAGTATTTACTTTTTGCGCATGTGCTGTTCGGCGCTGCTATGTGTCTTGGGAATTTTCCTTCCTGACATGCGCAGTTGAAACTACAGGACGCCAGACGACGCCTGTATGTGTATGTACTGAATGGGGTAAGCCTTGGTGATAGTAATTTTTCTAATGGAATACAGCTGTAAACTAATTGTTAATTTACATGTAAATGCCTTTGTATCATGTCTGCTTTATGCACTTTATAGTACTGCACTTTATGTGAATTTAATGGACACAAGTCACAGTTTGCACAATTCATATGTCACTTTATATGACTGGAATTGCTCTTTTTATTGTAATTGTTCTTAAAGACTGTAATTATTTGCACCCTTTATATACTTATCACATGTACCTGTTCATTGCTTGAAAAAGGTTCTCATCTGTTAGAACCGAAACGTTGCTGAGATGGGCTAATAAAAGTAGCTCCTGCTTTTTCCACTACGTATAGTGTGCTGCCTCCGTCTTTTGGATTCCTGTGATTGAGGTTTGGTCTGTACCTGGGGAGCCCTGCACCCGACCTTCCCTTTTTTCTATTTTTGTGCTGCTCTAAATCTTTTCCCTAGATCTATAGATAGATATATTGATAGATAGATATATCTATAGGTAGATAGATAAATGGAATGAGATAGATAGATAGATAGATCTATAGATCTTTCTTTCTATCTATCTATCCATCTATCTATCTATCCCATATCTATCTATCTATCTATCTATCTATCTATCTATCTATCTATCTATCTATCTATCTATCCCATATCTATCTATCCATGTATCTATCCCATATCTATCTAAATGGAAAAACATCAGGCAGCACTCCAGTTCAAGGAAAAATTGTGGGATTTAATCCAGCACCAAGTGGTGCACGTTTCGACCTCACAGCAAAAGACAAAGACCGTGCAGTGAGGTCGAAACGTTGCACCACTTGGTGCTGGATTAAATCCCACAATTTTTCCTTGAACTGGAGTGCTGCCTGATTTTTTCCCATTTATAGTTTGCTTTGGACAACCGCATTATTCAGGAAGTATTGCACCCCAAATCTGCTCATGTTTGTGCTGCTATTTGTCTTTTCTATCTATCTATCTATCTATCTATCTATCTATCTATCTATCTATCTATCTATCTGTCTGTCTGTCTGTCTGTCTGTCTATCTATCTATCAGTGTAATGGAGTGTGGGTTGGACAAATGTTAAAGAGGAGGTTGAACCAAAAAATACATCACAATTTTTTTTTATTATTGTTCAATAATAGATCTTTATTTAGCTTTCAAAAATGCATACAAATTTGCATGAAAAAACGCATCAAAAATGCATGAAATCCGCACCTATGTTTTCTGGCAAGAGAGGAAGAATCTGCACAGAAAATTCCACAGGCAAATCTGCAATGTGTGCTTATACCCTAACAGTAAAATCTGAATTATTAAAATGGTGCTCCTTCCGTTCTGAGCTTTGCACTGTGTTTTCAACCATATATGGGGTATTGGTACACTCAGGAGAAATTTCACTATGCATTTTGGGGTCCATTTTCTCCTTTTATCCTTGTGAAAAAAAAAAAAATTAAAGCTAAAAGAATATTTTTATGGGAAAAATTATTTTTTTTATTTTCACGGCTCTACGTTCTAAACATCTGTGAAGCACCTGGGGGTTCAAGGTGCTCACTACACAGCTAGATACATTCCATTAGGGGTCTAGTTTACAAAATGGGGCCACATGTAGGAGATTTCCACTGTTTAGGCACATCAGGGGCTCTCCAAATGGGACATGGCGTCAGCTCTAGATTCCAGCCATTTTTTAGTTCAAAAAAGTCAAACGGTGCTCCTTCCCTTCCGAACCCTGGCATGCTTCCAAACAGTGGTGTTTCCCCACATATGGGGTATTGGTGTATTCAGAAAAAAATTTCACAAAACAAATTTTGGGCTCCATTTTCTCCTGCTAGTCTTGTGAATATAAAAAACTTGGGGCTAAAGTAAAAAAAATGAAAAAGTGAAATGCTCATTTTTTCATTCCACTTTGCATTAATTTCTGTGAAGCACCTGAAAGGTTAATACACTTCTTAAATGTGGTTTTGAGGACTTTGAAGGATGCAGTTTTTAGAATTGTATAACTTTTGGGGATTTTCTGTCACATAGGCCCCCCAAAGTCACTTCAAAAGAAATGTGGTCAATAAAAAAATAGTTTTGCAAATTTTGTTGGAAAAATGAAAAATGAATGATAAACTGTTAACCCTTCTAACTTCCTAACAAAAGAAAATTATGTTTCAAAAATAGTGCTGATGTAAGGTACACATGTGAAAGATGCTATTTATTAACTATTTTGTTTGACATAACTTTCTGGTTTAAGGGAATAAGAATTAATGTTTTGAAAATTGTGAAATTTTCAAAATGTTTGCCAAATTTCTGATATTTTCACAAATGATTGAAAGCCATATTGGACAAATTTTACCACTATCATGAAGTACAATATGTCTAGAAAAAACATCTCAGAATCACTGGGGTCCATTGAAGCGTTCCAGAGTTATTACCTCATAAAGTGACACTGATCAGATTTTAAAAATGAGGCTGTCACAAGCGGGTCACATCCTCATGGGAGATCTGGGGTAAAAAAAATCATTACGTATTGTGAATTGCAGATCTGTGTTTGTGTTTCATATTAAATGAATTTAATTTCCTTTGGTGCTGAAGAGGTTAATGACCCTTTCTATGCTGGTTAGAAACTTACAGCTCCATCTCACAGCTGCTCCTGACCTGGTCATTTCCTTTCCCTATAAAATCTGGTCAAACCTTCCTAGCTCCTTGGAGATGCTGTGCTGAATTGGAGATCGTTATTACTACTGGAAATTGTTGTGTGCTGTTTTTGGTGTATGGTTTCTTCATTGTCCTATTCCCATTTGGTTTGTATGTTTCTATCCTTCTCTATACCTCTCTACATTTGGTGAGTGTTTGTATGTTTGTTGCTTTCTGTTATCCTTGCTGACTTACATGTTGCTACACTAACATTTCTGTACCAGGCCTTCTAGGGAAGGGGACCTAAGGCTGGTGACCCAAACCTCCTTACCTGTACAGGTACCTTTGGGAGCAGGGATAGTTAGGGCCTCAGTCATAGGGATGGTTTAGGGCCTCTTTTTCTTATCATGAACAGTCACAGCGTGATAGAGGCCCAGTCATTAACAGGAATCTGTCACCAGATTTGACCTATTTAAACAATTAATATGGGCATACAAGCTATAGAATGCTGAAAAGTCATACCTGTATGTCTCATAGCAGATGCCTTGTTGCTGAGAAATCATCTTTTATCACTTTATATAAATGACCTCCTCCAGGCTCTGGGGCGGATGGTGCCTGGAAGATAACTCTGCCTCCAAAGCTTGTTTCAAATAGAGGGGGGATTTACCAGTGGGATATGTAATGGTTACCAGTGTGATTTGTAATGATTACCAGTGTGATGTGTAATGGCAGCTCTCCGCACTCCTGACCTCACTGCAGAGCTGTGTGTGAATATACCTGACACATCTGCAGGTTCCTCTCAGCGTCCAGCTCATGGCTAGACAGGGCTGCAATATTGTTGCAATAGAGCAGAGTTGAGGGAGAAGCAAAACATGTGTTTGCAAGAAGACAAACATAATTTCTCCTGTTCCGTGTTAGTTACTTGTCTCACACTGGTAACTCCCCCTTTATGTAAAACTAGATGGTGGCCCGATTCTAACGCATCGGGTATTCTAGAATATGTATGTATGTATATAGCAGCCACATAGTATATTGCACAGGCCACGTAGTATATAGGAGTACTACGTGGCCTGTGCTATATACTATGTGGCTGCTATATACATACATACATACATACATATTGTAGAATACCCGATGCGTTAATACAGGCCACGCAGTAAATAACACAGCCCACATAGTATATAACACAGCCCATGCAGTATATAGCAGCCACGTAGTATATAACACAGCCCACATAGTATGTAACACAGGCCACGTAGTATATAACACTGGCCACGTAATATATAACACAGCCCACGTAATATTAAGCACAGCCCACATAGTATCTAACACTGGCCATAGAAGTAAATAGTCCCATACAGCTTCATATGATACACAACTACTCCACACACCTGGGGCCACCGTACACATAAATCACTACGTCCGGGCCCTGCCACTCACCGTGTAACTAAAATAAAAATAGTTATATACTCACCTGCCGGGGTCCAGCAAAGCTGTGCCAATCCGCGCGGCTGCTGCCATCTTTCCTTCCCAGGATGCATTGCAAAATTACCCAGATGACTTAGCGGTCTCGCGAGACCGCTAAGTCTTCTGGGTAATTTCGCAATGCATCTCTGGGAACAGAAGATGGCGGCAGGTGCGAGCGCATCGTCGGACGACGGAAGGTGAGAATAGCAAGTTTTTTGCTTTTTTATTATTTTTAACATTACATCTTTTTACTATTGATGCTGCGTAGGCAGCATCAATAGTAAATAGTTGGGGACACACAGGGTTAATATCAGCATTAACGGAGTGCGTTACCCGCGGCATAACGCGGTCCCTTAACGCTGACATTAACCCTGTGTGAGCGGTGACTGGACGGGAGTATGGAGCTGGCGCCGGGCACTGACTGGACAGATGTAGGGAGGGACTAATTTTCGGCCTGACTGTGCCCGTCGCTGATTGGTCGCGGCAGCCAGGACAGGCAGCTGGCGAGACCAATCAGCGACGCGGGATTTCCGTTACAGACAGACAGACGGAAGTACCCCTTAGACAATTATATATATAGACAAGCTCCGGAGGCAGAATTATCTTCTAGACAGCTTCTAGACCCCCCCCCCCCCAGAGCCTGGAAGAAGATATTTATATAAAGTGATAAAAGATAATTTGTCAAAAAACAAGGCATCTGATATGAGACACACAGACATTCTTCTCCTTAGAAGTCCATAACCTGTATGCCCTTATTAATAGTTTAGATAGGTCAAATGTGGTGACAGATTCCCTTTAACCAACAAAGAGACTTTTCCTTAAGGGGTTAAAGTACAAAAGATGAACAGGATTAAAGAGGCTTTTCAGTGGCATAATATCCTTAGATTTGGAAATCAACATCAGATCCAGGGACCGACATACCATTGGTGCAACCTGTGGAGCCATACAGGGGCCCAAGAAGTAAGGGAACCCACTACCAGTTCCAAGACAGCAAGAAACTTCTTGCACAGGGGCCCTTTCATGACTGTGTCCGCCTTTGAGCAGATCATTGGGAGTTCAAATGTTAGCACGATAATGAGCTCACTGATGGGGTTCCGGCCCCCCAGCGATCGCTTGGTCACCTTCATTGTTTACCGTAAAAAGCACCATACTATTTGCTGCTCAACATTTGACTATTCAGTTAACTGACATTATTTATCCAAGAATGGATCATATGTGGAATTATATCAATACTTGGTCTTATTTTTAATTACAGTATTTGTTACACTTTATTGTCAAAGGGATCAGTCTGTGTGCCACCATCATCCATGCAATGATCACAATGGTCTATATATTTTTATCATTTAGAAGATGTCTAATATTATAGATTGGGATCAAAGAAGGCACATTTACCACAATTCTACCACACAGTTTTATCACTGCAGACAACCGACATCTATGTCAAAGTATCTTCACAACTCATTGATACTTATTTATGCAGCGAAAATGTACTCTGTGACAGGCACTATTTTTTTCTACAAATAAACTGCTCAATCACAGAATTAGGACTATTAAATACAGAATTATTTATTCATTATAGTACAGCTGCCATGTGATAGATGGGAAAGATAAAAATGTCAGAATTGAAATTATAAATAATTCACACAAACCGTACAAAAGACGAAGACGATAATTATAACCAGAAAGATTTATCTTCACATCTGTATTACTCCAGTGGAGCTAAGTGTAGAATTCTTCATGAAATTCTTCATGAAAAATAAGTCCAAGACCCTAAACTCTGAGTCGCTGTGAATGGAAAATGGTCATTCATCCATAACTCTATTTACTTTTATAGGAATCCTGAAAACAGGTGAGCAAGGCTAGGCTGTTTTGGGAAATCTTATATAAGGTACATATGTGAAGACATATCTCCAATCAAACAGACCATGAGATGATTCTAATTATCCCAGTCTAACTTATATGTGTTAGCCTAAGAGGTTATGTGTCAAACAGAAATCAGTCCCAGGAGCGCTGAAGGAAACTCAGACAACATATGTCGTTTGCCACAACGCGTTTCAACGGTAAACACCGTCTTCTTCAGGTGGGAGAAGACGGTGTTTACCGTTGAAACGCGTTGTGGCAAACGACATATGTTGTCTGAGTTTCCCTCAGCGCTCCTGTGACTGATTTCTGTTTGACACACATTCTTATCCTCCTTTGGAGGCATTCAGCTGGAGCTGCAGTGGTGCTCGACAACTCCCTTTTATCTCCCCTTCCCTGGGTCAATTCCTCTGCGCTCCCCTCTGACTGCTTTCACTTATCTAGCCTAAGAGGTTAGACTCACATCTGTCAGTCATATGGACCTTTAGGCAAGAAAAGGCTTTCCTAGATAGTTGTGTTTTATAAAAAACAAACAAACATAAAAAACACTAAGCCAAAACATATGTTACCCCAAATTGTTCAAGGGGTTATCCACGACTGGGACAACCCTTTCTCATTCCCCATGTTTGTCTCCAATAAAATAAAAACACTTATACTCACGGCACTGTTCCAGCGGTGTCGGCACTCAAGTTCCAGGGGCTCACGTGAGGTGGTTAAGTCATGTGAGTCCTGAGTCCAATTAGTACTGGCGTCACTGTCCCCGCTTTTGGACAAATAAGTAACCAAGAAGAATTTAGGGCTGTGATTGTTCTCTCACACCCTATTGATTACTTATAGGTCCAGTATGACAGGAATGACACAGAATAGCAGATCTGAGTAAACGATGAGGTCCAAAATGCAATGCAGGGTCTGAAAAAGAACTATCTCAGAGTAGTGTCTATCTGAACACTAAGGTAGCGCGTCGTCACTGGAACCAGTCTAGAGGGTCCAGGAGAGGGTCCATTGCAATCCGGCCAGTAGAGGTGCAAAGAGACCAAGCAGCATCAGATGAAAGCCTCAGTGATTGACCCTGGATCTAGAAGAGATGACTAACACATAACCCCCGGGCCATTTTCCATTTTTTCATTTCCGTTATTTGCTCTCCTTCTTCCCAGAGCCATAACTTTTTTTTGTTTTTGGTCAAAATGGCCATGTGAGGGCTTGTTTTTTGTGGGATAAGTTGTACTTTTGAACGATACCATTAGTTTTAACATATTATGTACTGAAAAATGCGAAAAAAAATTCCAAGTGCAGTGAAATTGAAAAAAAAGTGCAATTCCACAGTTGTTTTTAGCAATCAGGTTAATTCTTTTTTAGTATTGATAGATTGGGCAATTCTGAATTTGGCCATACCAAATATGTGTATATTTGATTTTTTTTTTATTGTTTTAGTTTGAATGGGGAGAAAGGGGGTGATTTGAACTTATATGTTTTTATTTTTTTAATATTTTGAAAAAACTTTTTTTTACTTTTTGCATGCTTCAATAGTCTCTATGGGAGACTAGACGCTGCAGTTGTCCTATCAGCTCTGCTGCATACAGGCGATGATCAGATTGCCTTTATGCAGCGGAAATGTTCACTTGCTATGAGCGCTGACTATGGAGGTCTGCTGCAGACCTCTGGTTGTCCTGCCAACCCATCGGAAACCTGCGATCACGCGATGGGGTTACCGATGGGCAGGACTTCCAATGCACTTCCAGGAAGCATGAGTTAAGTGACGCAGTCAGAGATAGACAATGACTTTTAACTAATTAGCAGCCATGGGTGAATTGCAATTCCACCCGCAGCTGTTAGAGACACTTGTCAGCGCCGGAGTCCACATCAAAGGGAGGGAGCCCGATGTGGGCATATTATTACGTGAAACATTGGAAAAAAGTTAAAATACTCTTTACTATTAGTGGGAATAACCGAGACATGGTTAGATGAAAGCTATGACTGGGCAGGTAACTTACAAGTTTACAGTCTGATTAGAAAGAATCGTACAAATCGGAGAGGAGGAGGGGTTTGTCTTTATGTAAAGTCATATCTAAAGTCCACTGTAAGGGAGGATATTAGTGAAGGAAATGAGGATGTCGAGTCCATATGGGTCGAAATACATGGAGAGAAAAATAGTAACAAAATTCTCATTGGGATCTGTAACATACCCCCAAATATAACAGAAATCATGGAAAGTCTACTACTAAGGCAGATAGATGAATCAGTAACCCATAATGAGGTCCTTGTTATAAGGGATTTTAACTACCCTGATATTAATTGGGAAACGGAGACTTGTGAAACCCATAAAGGCAACAGGTTTCTGCTAACAACCAAGAAAAATTATCTTTCACAATTGGTGCAGAATCCAACCAGAGGAGCAGCACTCTTAGACCTAATACTATCTAATAGACCTGACAGAATTAGAAATCTGCAGGTCGTCGGGCATCTAGGAAATATACAATATTGTACAGTTTCACTTGTCTTTCGCAAAGGGGACTTGTCAGGGAGTCACAAAAACACTGAACTTTAGGAAGGCAAAGTTTAACCAGCTTAGAGATGCCCTTAATCTGGTTGACTTGGACAATGTAATCAGAAATAAGAATACAGATAATAAATGGGAAATGTTTAAGAACATCATAAATAGGCACTGTAAGTGATTTATACCTTGTGGGAATAAAAGGACAAGAAATAGGAAAAACCCAATGTGGCTAAACAAAGAAGTAAGAGGGGCAATTAACAGTAAAAAGAAAGCATTTGCACTACTAAAGCAGGATGGCACCATTGAAGCTCTAAAAAACTATAGGGAGAAAAATACTTTATCTAAAATACTAATTACCGTATTTTCTGGTGTATAAGACGACTGGGCGTATAAGACGACCCCCAACTTTTCCATATAAAATATGGAATTTGGGATATGCCCGCCGTATAAGACCAGGGTCATCTTATACACCCAGTCATCTTATACGGCGTGTGGTTCCCAGGGTCTGGAGAAGAGGAGACTCTCCTTCAGGCCCTGGGATCCATATTCATGTAAAAAATAAAGAATAAAAATAAAAAACATGGATATACTCACCCTCGGATGGCCCCTGGCTCACTGCGCTGCTAGCGTCTGCCTCCGTTCCTGAGAATGCAGAGAGTGAAGGACCTTCGATGACGTCGCGGTCACATGAGAGGTCAGGTGACCGGTCACCTGACCGCGACATCATCGAAGGTCCTTCACTCTCTGCATTCTCAGGAACGGAGGCAGATGCTAGCAGTGCTGTGAGCCAGGGGCCATCCAAGGGTGAGTATATCCATGATTTTTATTCTTTATTTTTTACATGAATATGGATCCCAGGGCCTGAAGGAGAGTCTCCTCTCCTCCAGACCCTGGGAACCAGATGCCGACATCCAGAATCGCTCCCTGCACATGCTGTACCCGGTGTATAAGACGACCCCCGACTTTTGGGACAATTTTTAGGGGTCAAAAAGTCATCTTATACGCCGGAAAATACGGTAAGGTTGCCAAAAAGGAAACAGAGAAGCACATAGTAAAACTAACCCCAAACTGTTCTTCAACTATATCAATAGTAAAAGAATCATAAGTGAAAGTGTAGGCCCCTTAAAAAATTGTGAGGAAAGATTGGTTGTAGATGACGAGGAAAAAGCTAATATATTAAACACCTTCTTCTCCATGGTATTCACAGTGGGAAATGAAATGCTAGGTGAAATGCCGAGAGACAAAGAAAACCATATATTAAGGGTCACCAATCTAACCCAAGAAGAGGTGCGAAACCGGCTAAATAAGATTAAAATAGATAAATCTCCAGGTCCGGATGGCATACACCCACAAGTACTAAGAGAACTAAGTAATGTAATAGACAAGCCATTATTTCTTATATTTAGGGACTCTATAGCGACAGGGTCTGTTCCACAGGACTGGCGCATAGCAAATTTGGTGCCAATATTCAAAAAGGGCTCTAAAAGTGAACTGGAAATTCTAGGTCAGTAAGTCTAATCTCTATTGTTGGTAAAATATGTGAAGGGTTTCTGTGAGATGTTATTCTGGATTATCTCAATGAGAATAACTGTTCAAATTCATATGAGCATGGGTTTATGAGGAATTGCTCCTGTCAAACCAGTCTAATCAGCTTTTATCAAGCGGTAAGCTATAGACTGGACCAAGGTGAGTCATTGGATGTGGTATATCTTGATTTTTCCAAAGCGTTTGATACCGTGCCACACAAGAGGTTGGTACACAACATGAGAATGCTGGGTCTGGGGAAAAATGTATGTAAATGGGTAAGTAACTGGCTTAATGATGGAAATCAGAGAGTGATTATAAATGATATATTCTCTAACTGGGTCGCTGTGACCAGTGGGCTACCGAAGGGGTCGGTGTTGGAATCTATTCTCTTCAACATATTTATTAATGATCTGGTAGAAGGTTTACACAGTAAAATATCGATATTTGCAGATGATACAAAACTATGCAATGCAGTCAATACAAAAGGAGAGAGTATTCTGCTAGAGATGGATCTGGATAAATTGGAAACTTGGGCCGAAAGGTGGCAGATGCAGTTTAACAATGATAAATGTAAGGTTATACACATGGGAAGAAGGAATCAATATCACCATTACACACTGAACGGGAAACCACTGGGTAAATCTGACATGGAGAAGGACTTGGGGGATCCTAGTTAATGATAAACTTACCTGGAGCAGCCAGTGACAAGCAGCGGCTGCCAAGGCAAACAGGATCATGGGGTGCATTAAAAGAGGTCTGGATACACTTGATGAGAGCATTATACTGCCTCTGTACAAATCCCTGGTTAGACCACACATGGAGTAATGTGTACAGTTTTAGGCACCGCTGCTCAGGAAGGATATAATGGAACTTTAGCGAGTACAAAGGAGGGCAACAAAATTAATAAAGGGGATGGAGAACTACAGAGAGAGAGAATAGAAAAATTAGGATTATTTAGTCTAGAAAAAAGACGACTGAGGGGCGATCTAATAACCATGTATAAGTATATAAGGGGACAATGTAAATATCTCTCTGAGGATTTGTGTATACCAAGGAAGGTGACGGTCACAGGGGGGTATGCTCTGCGTCTGGAGGAGAGAAGGTTTTTCCACCAACATAGAAGAGGATTCTTTACTGTTGGGGCAGTGAGAATCTGGAATTCCTTGACTGAGGAGGTGGTGATAGCAAACTCAGTCGAGGGGTTCAAAAAAGGCCTGGATGTCTTCCTGGAGCGTAACAATATTGTATCTTACAGTTATTAGGTTCTTTAGAAAGACGTAGATCTGGGGATTTATTATGATGGAATATAGGCTGAACTAGATGGACAAATGTCTTTTTCGGCCTTGCTAACTGTGTTACTATGCAAACTGTTACTGCCCAAAAACCCACTTACACCAAGGTCAACATTCCCAATAATAACACTTTATAAGGGCCAAATAATACCATCAAATAATGAACACATATAACCACCACATATTGAATTTTACCACCATACTGTTACTGAAAAATCACTATTCAAAGACCAATATTATCACCCCCTTTTAGTGACCATAGAACAGTAGCTACCAAGTGAATTGAAGTAAATCTGACTCACAAAGTCTTACGATTTGTCTCTTCAGAATTTGGAACACAGAAATTTTTTGTTCTTCGTGTTTTTAGCACTTTCCAACTTTTCCCCTTTCAACATAAACTCCCCATCCATAGTGCCCCAGTTGGTAAGAATCTGTGTGTGGTGTAAAAAAAGAAATTTTTGTCAGGTCGCAGTGACTTTACTATACCAAGAATGTGATGTCATCAATGCTCTCCTTTTGTCTTGTAGTCTGCATGCCCAATGCTTTTATCACCTTTCACTGCTTTTTTTGGGAAGGTGTGGCAAACAAAAATTGAATTTTTTTCTCTGTTCTCTGTTATGGCATTCACAATATGAATTTAATATCTTCATAGTTTGGTAGATTTTTGTTATAGATGCAGCAATACCAGATATGCTTTTTAATACCCTTTTTTAATGGAAATTGGAGATACAAGTTTTCATTTTTCTTTCACATATTTTCCTTTTCTACTTTTCACTATATTTTTAGCTCCCATCGCCTTGTGAACTTGAACCTACGATATTTTAATTATTTATCCTGTGTACTACAATACTGTAGAATTGCAACATCTAGTAAAAACCCAAGTCTCCCATGAAACAGAGTCTGAGGCTAGTTGTCACAGGGGTTTAAAGCTGGTGGGAATGTGGGTTACAGGCTGCCATTCAAACCCATCATCTCACAATCGCGTCATGGTTAGGCTGGTTTCACATTTGTGTCTTTGTGCGCAGTGTTTGATCTGTATAGATCCGCATACTTCATGCGTACATATATTTAACATGGTGTACGCATGGACATGCGTTTGCATGCTTTTGCGTATGCATGCATCAATTCGCGGTGTGCTGCTGGGCGTGGCGAACACAACGTGTTGCATTTTTGGAGGCGTCAAAAACCCATCAAATATGCGCAGGCATGGGCATGCAGATGAGTGTGTAAAAAACGCATTACTGTCTATGGGAATGCATGTGTACGCATGTCCTTGCATACGCATGCATTCAATGCGCTTGTGTACTTTAGACTGCGCATGTCTAAGAACTGTTTTGAGACATGCCCATTGAGACATGCCCTCCTGGAAATATCGAACGCATGCGCATAAACAACGCAAACGCAGGCAAAAAACTCATACAATCGCATGCACACGCAGCGTTTTTTTGCCGTCATGCGTAAGCTGATTCGGATATAAAACGCTGCGTAATCATGCATTTGCATGTGTTTTGGCATGCGTTTGCGCATGCAGATGATACTCTGCACACATATACGCAAATGTGAACTTATACTCGTTACTCGAGATTTCCCTAGCACGCTCGGGTGTCTTCCAAGTATTTGTAAGTGCTCGGAGATTTAGTTTTCCTTGCAGCAGCTGAATGATTTACATCTGTTAGCGAGCTTCATTACATGTGGGGATTCCCTAGCAACCAGGCAACCCCCACATGTACTTATGCTGGCTAACAGATGTAAATCATTCAGCTGCGATGATGAAAACTAAATCTCCGAGCACTAAAAAATTCTCTGAGACCACCAGAGCATGCTCTAGAAATCTCGAGTGACGAGTATATTCGCTCCTCACTAGAACTTAGCCTTTGGCTGATGGATGTTCGAATGGATGCCACACCAGTAGTATTTAATGGTATTTTTGCTGCTGCTAGAGGCAAATGCTAGCTGTATAATACAGTCAACAACTGCAGTGTGTTGAGCGGGCTCAGTTCCTGAGCCTGCTCCATAAACCAGCATCCACTCTAAGGCCTCTTTCACACTTCCGTCTGCTGGCGGGCGTCGTAATGCATTGTTGTGACGTATCGATGGATGTCGTGAAAATAGTAAAAAAAAATGTGTAACGCATCCAGTGTTTTGTCGGATGAGTTACACGCGTTTTTGCCTGAATTTCAATGGAGAAATTTCTGGGGACGAGAGAGAGAGACTTTTCCCTGGGTTGGAATATGCTTCCAGGCATGCTCAGAAGTAAAAACTGCATCCGTCACTGGATTCCTGCATTTCTCAGTGTCCGCAGGATTCATTGTCCATAGGCTCCCATTCTGTGGAACTACATAAGCCGCAGGAGGCGTCGGGGAACGTTTTTCCACTGCAGACAAAAACGTTTCATGGAACGTTTTTTTGAAAAGATGGGCCATCAAATTCCTCAGGATCCAGTGCACGACGGACGAAACGTGTGGCCATCTGTCGCGATACGTCGCTAATACAAGTCTATGAGAAAATGCAGGATCCTGCAATTTTTTTTGCAGGATCCTGTTTTCTCAAAAAATGACGTATCTCAACGGGACTACAAAGACGAAAGTGTGAAAGAGGCCTAAGGCTACTTTCACACTTGCATTGTTTGCTGTCCATCGTAATGCGTTGTTTTGGGGAAAAAATGCATCCTGCAAATGTGCCCGCAGGATGCGTTTTTTCCCATACACTTGTATTGCTGACGGATCGCAACGTATGGCCATACATTGCGACCATCGTGCACTGGATGCATCGTGTTTTGGCGGACCATCGTCACGAAAAAAATGCTCAAGGGAACATATTTTCGTACGTTGGGTCCGCCATTTCCTACCGCACATGCACGGCCGGAACTCCGCCCCCTCCTCCCCGGGACTTTTGAATGGGCAGCAGATGCGTTGAAAAACTGCATCTGCTGCTCACATTGTGCCGAATTTACACAACATCCTTCGGTAAGTTGCGCCGACGCTTAGCAACGGACCCGTACCGACACAAGTGTGAAAGAAGCCTAAGACCTAAGAGTATGTCATGGAGTGGGAAGGGGTTCAATTGCACAAACTACTACTGAACACACAGCATCATTATGCTTTAGGCATTCCTTATACCGTAGAAAACTGAAGCCTTTTCAAATACGACAATTCTAACAATAAGCACCAAAGTACACATATTATCTGGTTTCCAGAAATTCAACAGTGGGCTAAAGTTCCTTTATCACAACTCGCGTCATATCAGGTAAGTGGAAATATGTAACATGGAAAAGAAAGGCACAGTCTATTATAAAACTGTATTTCCAACTGAGCGTATGCCACAACAGGAAGACTAATTGCACCTTTAAATATCACATATAGCAGCAATGTGAGTTTCAGAATGTGTAATCTCATCTGTAATATTTTTACATTACAATTATTATATATATTTAATTTAACAGATGATATCATATTAGGGGCAAAATGGCAAATAGGATTATTTCTGGGTCCGGGGATTAGGACAAGATGAATTTTTACATCAACCCAGTCATTTTTCCATGCTAAGACAAGCTCTGAGCCTACTGCCCAGCACCTCTAAAACATTGCACCTGTCAATGCAGACCTCAGACCACTTCACCATCTATGTAAATAATGTTTCATCTGTAGAATAACTGTTATTATAGATGGGCTCTTATGTGTTCAATTGTAAATTGTCCCAAGCTTATTTCATAATAGTGCGTTACAGCTTAGTGAATAAAATCTAAAATTATATAGTGCCTGAACGCAGTATGAAAGCATCATTAACCATAATACTCCACTGTCATGGCTATCCCTCATGTCCTGAACATGTTAAGCCATTTAAGCACTTGCCAGAAATCGTCTTCATCCTCCTAAGCTTTCTCTATGAGGCGCGAGTGCCATGATGATGTCAGCAAGCACCCTGTGTTATTTAGAAAGTGCACAGTGAGGTCAAAAATACTCTGTTGTAAAAAAAAATCACAGTAATAAGCAAGTGCTTTTCAAAAGATTGAAAAAAACAGGGTATTTAGTTGATACGTTTTTTTGCAAAAAAAATGTATACTAAGCTGCTCCACCAATCGTCAAGGTATACCCTTATAGAGCAGTCCTATCTAATGTATATAATCCCTATCTGATGTATTTAAAACCTGATCATCTGTATAGTACCTGTATAAGCAGGGTTCAGAGAAGGAATATCCATGTGGACATGGAGGATGGAACAGCTTAAATACAAACGACCCACAGAGGAGAGATGGACTCCCCAGTCTTGTAGAAACAAGAGAACAATTATAGAACCAAAAACACATGGGCTACTTGCACATTGAACAAGTCTGTAGGAACCTGTTCACACCACCAAAAAACTTGAAAACACAAAAGAGCACAGTGAGGTCAAGAATACTCTGTTGTAAAAAAAAAATCACAGTAATAAGCAAGTGCTTGTCAAAAGATGGAAAAAAACAGGGTATTTATTTGATACGTTTTTTGTATACTAAGCTGCTCCACCAATCGTCAAGGTATACCCTTATAGAGTAGGAAAAAAAGGGGGAAAAACAGGGATAGGATGCTTTGCAATGAATTGAGGGATGCTATAAAGGACTTATAATGAAAGGAAGATGAGACATTATACAAGGAATTATAATCAATTGTGGTCTGGGAGGATGATGTATAGAGACTTATAATGAATTAGGGTGTGGGAGAAGACACTATCAGATACTTATAAAATATTGAGGGGGTGGAGTAGGATGCTCTCAGGGACTTATGAACTGGGGGTGGGAGAAGATACTATCAGGGACTTATAATGATTTGAGGGATGAGGGGATGCTATCAGGGATTTAGAAACCTCTCCAACTGCAATGCATTATAAGTCCCTGATAGTTTCCTCCTCCACTCCAAAATTCATTATTAATCCCTGCATAGTGTTATGTTCGATCAATTCAATATAATTCTATACAGGAGCTTACAATGAATTGGGGGTGTGGAAGGATGCTATTAGGGACATAATGAATTGGGGGTGGAGAGGACACTGTCATGGACTTATTGATTTGAGGGGAAGGGCTCTCTATAGGGGGGCTTATAATGATTTTCGAAAGACAGGACATAAGACAGGGGCTTGGAAAGAATTTGTGGGAGAATTAAAATCAATTAATAATTTATATTTATTGGATAAATTATATTCAATGATGGGAACAGTGCTGGATTATCAATTTATATTTTGAACAGTGTATGGCTTATAGTATATTGATGGTGTGATACATATTTGTATTCATGGGCACAGTGTGGGGGATTTTTTATTTAGGAGGCTGGAAGATGCCGACATGAAGGTCTGACTAAATGGAGAAGAAACAATAGAAAAAACTCTAATCAGATGAGACATCAGAGGCAAGACGCTATATGTAAATATTTATTCTGTATCTATACTGTATGACTTGGAGTAATATTGTGTGGTTTGTAAAGCAATCTCCCTTAGACCACATTCACACATTCATGTAAAATGTCCAGATTTTTATATCGGATGTCACAAAGACTAATTGAATTTCATAGGCTCATTCACATGCAGTGGGGAAATTACAGTTGTGCTAAAAAGTTACCCCGGCAGAATTTTTGCTTTCTTGGCCTTTATTTAGAGAATATGAATTATAACACCAAAACTTTTTCTCCACTCATGGTTAGTGGTTGGGTGAAGCCATTTATTGTTAAACTACTGTGTTTTCTCTTTTTAAATCATAATGACAACTCAAAACATCCAAATGACCCTGATTAAAAGTTCACATACCCCATTTCTTAATACCGTATATTGCCCCATCTAACATCAATGACAGCTTGATGTCTTTTGTGGTAATTGTGGATGAAGATCTTTATTTTCTCAGACGCTAAAGCTGCCGGCTGTTGTTAGCAAAAAGCCTCCAGGTCCTATAAATTCCTGGGCTGTCAAGCATGAACTGCGCACTTGAGATCTCTTCAGAGTGGCTCAATGATATTGAGGTCAAGAGACTAAGATAGCCACTCCAGAACCTTCACTTTGTTCTGCTGTAGCCAATGACAGGTCAACTTGGCCTTGTGTTTTGGATCGTTGTCATGTTGGAACGTCCAAGTACGTTGCATGCACAGTTTCCGGGCTGATGATTGCAAATTTGTTCCAGTATTTGCTGATAACTTGCAGCATTCATCTTTCCTTCAACTTTGACCAAGTTTCCTGTACCTTTGTAGCTCACACATCCCCAAATCATCAGTGATCCACCTCCGTACTTTATAGTAGGAATGGTGTTCCTTTCATCATAGGCCTTGTTGACCTCTCCCCAAATGTAACGTTTATCGTTGTGGCTAAAAAGTTCAATTTTGGTCTCATCACTCCAAATTACCTTGTTCCAGAAGTTTTGAGGCTTGTCTCTGTACTGTTTTGCATATTGTAGGTGAGATACTTTGTGGTATTTGCACAGTAATGGCTTTCTTCTGGTGACTAGACCATGTAGCCCATTTTTGTTAAAGTGTCTCCTTATTGTGTATCTTGAAACAGCCACACCACCGGTTTTTAGAGAGTCGTGTATTTCAGCTGATGTTATTTGTGGGTTTTTCTTTGCACCCCGAACAATTTTCCTCGCAGTTGTGGATGATATTTTTGTTGGTCTACCTGACCGTGGTTTTGTTTTTACAGAGCTCCTAATTTTCCATTTGTTAATCACAGTTTGAACACTGCTGACTGGCATTATCAATTCCTTTGATATCTTTTTGTATCCCTTTCTGTTGTGAGTTCTGTTTTTGGGCTCCCTCTGGTGGTTACTGATGGTACTGGGTGACTTGTGTTCTCTGCGGTCTCTGGTGTCCACCTGTTCCGTCAGGTTATGGGAGTTTCCTATTTAACCTGGCTTTTTTGTCATTTCCTCGCCGGCTATCAATGTAATCAGCGTGTCTTTTTACCTTTGCTCCCTGCGTCTGTTATCTTCAGGACAAGCTAAGTTTTGATTTTCCTGTTCCACGTTTTGCTTTATTTTTGTCTTAGTCCAGCTTGCAGATATGTGATTCTTTGCTGCTGGTTGCTCTAGTGGGCTGAAATTACTCCTCATGTTCCATGAGTTGGCACATGAGTTCAAGTACTTTCAGGATGGGTTTTTGAAGGGTTTTTCGCTGACTGCGCAGTTCACTTTTGTATCCTCTGCTATCTAGCTTTAGCGGGCCTCATTTTTGCTGATTCTATTTTCATAACTACGTATGTGCTTTCCTCTCATTTCACCGTTATTACATGTGGGGGGCTGCTATTTCTGTGGGGTGTTTCTCTGGAGGCAAGTGAGGTCTGTGTTTCTTCTAATAGGGGAAGTTAATCCTTCGGCTGGCGCGAGACGTCTAGGAATCATCGTAGGCACGTTCCCCGGCTACTGCTAGTTGTGTGTTTAGGTTCAGGATCGCGGTCAGCTCAGGTTCCATCACCCTAGAGCTTGTTTTGTTTTTGTGCTTGTCCTTTTGTGATCCCCTGCCATTGGGATCATGAGAGTATAGCCGGCCAGAAAAAATTGGTCATCGTTTTGGCTGAAGTAGGAGGAAAAGTAGTCTGAGGAAGTTTTTTTTTTTTTTTCCCTCCTCAGTGTTTGCTGCCTAGCCTTAATTGCAGCTTGGCTGCTTCTTTCCTCCTCTTAATCCTTGAATGGCTCTGACCTCAGCTGTTTATCATGGACGTCCAGAGTTTGGCTTCCAGCCTGAATAATCTTGCTGCTAAGGTTCAAAATATACAAGATTTTGTTGTACATACGCCTATGTCTGAACCTAGAATTCTTATCCCAAAGTTTTTTTCTGGAGATAGATCTAGTTTTCTTAATTTTAGGAACAATTGCAAGTTGTTTCTTTCCTTGAAATCTCGCTCCTCTGGAGACCCTGCTCAGCAGGTCAAGATTGTTATATCTTTCCTGCGGGGTGACCCTCAGAATTGGGCATTTGCATTGGAACCAGGGGATCCTGCGTTGCTCAATGTGGATGCGTTTTTTCTGGCATTGGGTTTGCTCTATGAGGAACCTAACCTAGAGATTCAGGCTGAAAAAGCTTTATTGGCTCTCTCTCAGGGGCAAGATGAAGCAGAAATATATTGTCAGAAATTTCGGAAATGGTCGGTGCTTACTCAGTGGAATGAGTGCGCTCTGGCTGCAAAATTCAGAGATGGCCTTTCTGAGGCCATTAAAGATGTTATGGTGGGGTTCCCGGCGCCTACAGGTCTGAATGAGTCCATGACTATGGCTATTCAGATTGATCGGCGTTTACGGGAGCGCCAACCTGTGCACCATTTGGCGGTGTCTTCTGAACAGGCACCTGAGATAATGCAATGTGATAGAATTCAGTCCAGAAGTGAACGGCAAAATTATAGGCGGAAAAATGGATTGTGTTATTATTGTGGTGATTCAGCTCATGTTATATCAGCATGCTCTAAACGCACAAAAAAGGTTGATAAGTCTGTTGCCATTGGTACTTTACAGTCTAAGTTCATTCTGTCTGTGACTCTGATTTGTTCATTATCATCCATTTCCGTCGATGCCTATGTGGATTCAGGCGCTGCCCTGAGTCTTATGGATTGGTCATTTGCCAATCGCTGTGGGTTTAGTCTGGAACCTCTGGAAGTTCCTATTCCTTTGAAAGGAATAGACTCTACACCTTTGCCTATCCCGAATAGGCCTTGGACGCACATTTCCATGGACTTTATTTCGGATCTCCCTGTCTCTCAAAAAATGTCCGTCATATGGGTTGTGTGTGACCGTTTTTCTAAGATGGTTCATCTGGTATCCTTGCCTAAGTTACCTTCCTCCTCTGAGTTGGTCCCTCTGTTTTTTCAAAACGTGGTCCGTTTGCATGGCATTCCGGAGAACATCGTTTCTGACAGGTGATCCCAGTTTGTGTCTAGATTTTGGCGGACGTTCTGTGCTAAGATGGGCATTGATTTGTCCTTTTCGTCTGCATTCCATCCCCAGACGAATGGCCAGACGGAACGAACTAATCAGACTTTAGAAACTTATTTAAGGTGTTTTGTTTCTGCTGATCAAGATGACTGGGTTTCCTTTTTGCCGCTTGCCGAGTTTGCCCTTAATAATCGGGCTAGTTCTGCTACCTTGGTTTCTCCTTTCTTTTGTAATTCGGGGTTTCATCCTCGTTTTTCCTCTGGTCAGGTGGAGCCTTCTGATTGTCCTGGAGTGGACATGGTGGTGGATAGGTTGCATCAGATTTGGAGTCATGTGGTGGACAATTTGAAGTTGTCCCAGGAGAGGGCTCAGCAGTTTGCTAATCGCCGTCACCGCGTGGGTCCTCGACTTCTTGTTGGGGACTTGGTGTGGTTGTCTTCTCGTTTTGTTCCTATGAAGGTCTCTTCTCCTAAGTTCAAGCCTCGGTTCATCGGTCCCTATAGGATCTTGGAAATTCTTAACCCTGTGTCGTTTCGTTTGGATCTCCCGGCATCGTTTGCTATTCATAATGTGTTCCATCGGTCGATGTTGTGGAGAAGATCTTGGATTCTCGTGTTTCCAGACGGAAACTCCAGTATTTGGTCAAGTGGAAGGGTTATGGTCAGGAGGATAATTCTTGGGTGATTGCCTCTGATGTTCATGCTGCCGATTTGGTCCGTGCTTTTCATAGGGCTCATCCTGGTCGCCCTGGTGGTTCTCGTGAGGGTTCGGTGACCCCTCCTCAAGGGGGGGTACTGTTGTGAGTTCTGTTTTTGGGCTCCCTCTGGTGGTTACTGATGGTACTGGGTGACTTGTGTTCTCTGCGGTCTCTGGTGTCCACCTGTTCCGTCAGGTTATGGGAGTTTCCTATTTAACCTGGCTTTTTTGTCATTTCCTCGCCGGCTATCAATGTAATCAGCGTGTCTTTTTACCTTTGCTCCCTGCGTCTGTTATCTTCAGGACAAGCTAAGTTTTGATTTTCCTGTTCCACGTTTTGCTTTATTTTTGTCTTAGTCCAGCTTGCAGATATGTGATTCTTTGCTGCTGGTTGCTCTAGTGGGCTGAAATTACTCCTCATGTTCCATGAGTTGGCACATGAGTTCAAGTACTTTCAGGATGGGTTTTTGAAGGGTTTTTCGCTGACCGCGCAGTTCACTTTTGTATCCTCTGCTATCTAGCTTTAGCGGGCCTCATTTTTGCTGATTCTATTTTCATAACTACGTATGTGCTTTCCTCTCATTTCACCGTTATTACATGTGGGGGGCTGCTATTTCTGTGGGGTGTTTCACTGGAGGCAAGTGAGGTCTGTGTTTCTTCTAATAGGGGAAGTTAATCCTTCGGCTGGCGCGAGATGTCTAGGAATCATCGTAGGCACGTTCCCCGGCTACTGCTAGTTGTGTGTTTAGGTTCAGGATCGCGGTCAGCTCAGGTTCCATCACCCTAGAGCTTGTTTTGTTTTTGTGCTTGTCCTTTTGTGATCCCCTGCCATTGGGATCATGACACCTTTCCTGTTTTATACAGTTCAACTACCTTTTCCCGTAGATCCGTTGACAATTATTTTGCTTTCCCCATGACTCACAAATCCAGAAACGTTAGTGGCAGGATGAAAGATGCAAGAGTCTGTCTCTATCCAATAAACTCACTCAGCTTTTGTGCACACACACACAATGATTACAAGCAAACAGGTCACAGGTGAGTATGTTACCTTGAGTAGCCATTCAAACCCATTTGAACAACAAGGAAACAAAGTACATGCATACAAACAGGGATCACCCAGATATTTTAAAGAAAGATACAAATTTTTCTTTCAAGACCAAAAAAATACACACACATAAAAACATTTAAAGGGAACCTGTCACCCCAAAAATCGAAGATGAGCTAAGCCCACCAGCATCAGGGGCTTATCTACAGCATTCTGGAATGCTGTAGATAAGCCCCTGATGTATACTGAAAGATGAGAAAAAGAGGTTAGATTATACTCACCCAGGGGTGGTCCCGCTGCTGTTCGGTCTGATGGGCCTCCCATTTTCATAGGATGATGTCCTCTTCTTGTATATATGCTGCGGCTCCAGCACAGGCATACTTTGTCTGCCCTGGTGAGGGCAGAGCAAAGTACTGCAGTGCGCAGGCGCCGGGAAAGGTCAGAGAGGCCCGACACCTGCGCACTGCAGTATATTGCTCTGCCCTCAACAGGGCAGACAAAGTATGCCTGCGCCGGAGCCGCAGCGTGAAGACAAGAAGAGGACGTCATCCAATGAAGATGGGAGGCCACGGACCGGACCGCAATGCCCATCAGATCGGACTGCTCACCCAGGTGAGTATAATCTAACCTCTTTCTCATCTTTCAGGATACATCGATGGTTTATCTACATCATTCCAGAATGGCGTAGATAAGCCCCTGATGCTGGTGGGCTTAGCTCATCTTCGATTTTGGGGGTGACAGGTTCCCATTAAAAGTCCTCTTGGGATAATTTACACACAAAACAATGATCCATAATGAGGAGTTAAATACTCTCAAATACCCATTGACCAAATCCAAATAAAGTTAAATTACAAAATCAATACAAATGAGGACTATCTTCTGAGCTGATGCTACCAGCCCAACAGGGCCTGTGGAAAAATCAGTAAAACATACATAGAACACCCCTATGCGTGCAAGGTTACAATAAACCTATATGCAAAGCTTGTATTAATTCTATGCAATAAGGGCTGTGTGGAGTAAAGTCCTAGTGTACGGTGTTCCCAGTTAAAAATGATGGGACTGAGAACACTGCACATTTAAGGCCATGGACAAAAAATATAAAGACAGTGGTCCTGGTCCATACTCAGCCCTGACACAGTCAGATGGTCCCCCAATAAGAAGTCCGGTCTAGAGGGTACATGGACCAATTTGTGTCTACTTCTATGCAAGTTATCATTGCAAAATCCACAGAGTATGTGAATTTTTAATCAGGGTCATTTGAATATTTTGGTTGTCAATAAGATTTAAAAAGAAAGAACACGGTAGTTTGACAATAAATGGCTTCATCCAACCACTAACCATGAGTGGAGAGCAAGTTTTGGTGTTATCATTCATATTCTCTGGAAAAAAAGGCCAAGAAAGGTAAAATTCTGCCGGGGTATGTAAACTTTTGAGCAAAACTGTAAAGTATTTGATACAATGATGATGCAAGTTTTTACACCTGCAAAATAAGGAAAGGTCTGTAATTTTTATTGTAGGTACACTTCAACTGTGAGAGACAAAATCTTTTAAAAAATCCAGAAAATCACATTGTATGATTTTTACATAATTACTTAGCATTTTATAGCATTAAATAAGTATTTAATACAATGTAAAAACAGAATCTTTTGTTTGCAATTACAGAGGTCTGGCATTTCCTTTAGTTCTTGACAAAGTTTGCATATACTACAGCAGGGATTTTGGCCATCTCCTCCATACAGATCTTCGATTCGGGGCTGTTGCTGGGCAACATTGAGTTTCAGCTCCCTCCAAAGATTTTCTATTGGGTTCAGGTCTGGAGAATGGCTAGACCCCTCCAGGATCTTGAAATGCATCTGACGGAGCCACTCCTTTGTTGCCCTGGCTGTATATTTTGGGTCATTGTCATGCTGCAAGACCATGCCACAACACATCTTCAATGCACTTACTGAGGGAAAGAGGTTGTTGGCAAAAATCTTGCGATACATGACCCCATCCATTCTCCTTTCAATACAGTGCAGTCATCCTGCTCCCTTTGCAGAAAAGCATCCACAAAGTATGATGATTCCCTTACCACGCTTCACTGTTGGCCGGTATTCTTGGTGTTGTACTCATCCTTCTTCCTCCAAACAGGGCGAGTGGAGTTGATATCAAAAGGTTCTATTTTGGTCTCCTCTTGACCATACTGATGGTCATTGACAAACTTGTGCTGGCGTAAGCAGGGGGACATGCCCTGCAGGATTGCAATCCATGACGGCGTAGTGTGTTACTAACGGTAATGTTTGAGACTGGTCCCAGCTTTCTTCACGTCATTGTCCAGGTCCTCCCGTGTAGTTCTGTGCTGATTCCTGATCTTTCTCAGAATCATCCTTACCCCACAAGGCAAGATCTTCCATGGAGCCGCAGACTGAGGAAGACTGGCAGTCATTTTGCATTTCATTCATTTTCTAATAATTGTGCCAACAGTTGTTGCCTTATCTTAAGCTGCTTGCCTATTTATTGTCTTGTAGTCCATGCCAGCCTTGTACAGGTCTACAAGTTTTTCCCTGGTGACCTTAAACAGCTCTTTGGTCTTGGTGGAGATATTGGAGTATGATTGATTGAATGTGTGGACAGGTGTCTTTCATAAAGGTAACAAGTTCAAAGAGGTGTAATTAATACAGGGAATGAATGCAGAGTAGGAAGGTTTCTTAAATAAAAACTAACAGGTTTGTGAGAGCCAGAATTCTTGCTAGTTGGTAAGTGATCAAATACTTATTTCATGCAATAAAATGCAATATAATTATTTAAAAATCATACAATGTGATTTTCTGTTCTTTTATTTTTAGATTCTGTCCTTACAGTTGAAGTGTACCTACAATAAAAACTACAGACCTCTTCTTTCTTTGTAGGTGGGGAAACTTGCAAAATCAGCAGGGTATTAAATATTATTTTCCCCACTGTATTTGTAGAAATCACACTCTCTATATGACTTGGTACCCTCTCTTGATTTTATTATTGTGAACAAAGTGTAGTTGTGGTACTTCTAAACTAAAGGGCTCTGCACACAGTACACAGCCCAAAAAAAATTATAATATGGATCATCCATACACTCTTGAAGGCACACAATGGGGTGTTTCATTAAAAAAATTAAGAGCGTGTAGTTGTGGCACTTCTACACTCATAAAGGCTTTGGATTTAGTGCAAAGCCATAAAAAATATAAGGGGAGACATCCAGTCATCCATAGACCCTTGAAGACAACAACTGGCATGCCTCATTCACATATTTAGAAATTTTAAAATGATATACTCCTACACTCATAAAGGAAAAAATTGTAAGGAAGGTAATACAGTAATCCTCTTCAGGTGTCTGCTTCTTCTCCTTCCTCGCGAGGCTGGGGGAACTGCTGCATGGAGCCCTATTCTCAGATGCTTGGGCTTTAAGTGACTCAGCTTCAGGTAGTGTCAGAGCCCCCAACATGTAAAAATGGGTGACAGCCCCCTGTGTCATGTGCACCATCACCGGTGAGAACAGCAAGGACAGTGCAATTTCTTGGGGTGGTAGTAGCCCCATCTCGAGCCACCTTGAGGAGCCTCTCCCAGGCCTGTTCATTCTTCAAGAAGGATTCCTCCTGCTTTCTTCCTTCTTAGACCCCCCGCATACCAGTGCAGCGCCCATCCATTTTGAGGAATGTGACCCTGGTTCCAGCCATCAGCTCTTGCAGCCAAGTTTTCCTACTGCTCACTGGTTGAATGAGATGTGATGACGAATGACAAAACTCTTCTATGGACCCCCATCTCCACTGCCAGTCATTTGTAATGACCTCCCCCTTGGAGGCCGAATCTTAGTACCTTATGGTGGGCCCGCTGGCATATCTCCAGCCCTGGTTCTGGCTCGCCTTCTTCTCTCTTCCAAGCAGCCTAGGCCCCTTAATCCATTCACCAGTTGCTGGATCCTTGCTCTCCAATCCTCAGTCCGCAAGTACCCCAGTAGAGAAGGCTGCAGCCTGGTTTCAGGCCTTGGTGGTTCTGAGAAAGCAACAGGTTTAGGACCACAGGGTCTTCCACCGCTCCTATTGCACCAGCTTGGTCTGGCTCCGATATTCCTCCGGTCACCCCCTTCATAGTTTTGCGGGATTCTGCCCTCTTTGTTGCCTTCTTACACACTAATCATGCTACACTGGATTACTAATTCAATCCAGAAAAAAATTGAACGTCTTTTTGGAGGTTTGTATATGCTAAAAATGTAACACAATGCACGTGATATTCTATGGATGACTAATTGAATCCATAAAATTTTTTTAATTCTTTTGTGGAGTGTTATATATAACCAAACTGAAACACAAAGCATATAATACTCTATGGATTTAATCCATAAAAATTTTTGAAAGCTGTCTTGGAGTGTTATATAACCAAAATGTAAAACAGAGCACATAATTCTCTATGGATGAATAATTGAATCCAGAAAAATTTTTGAAAGCTTTATTGGAGTGTTATGCACCACCGAGAAGTAAAACAAAGCATGTAATTCTCTATGGATGACTAATTTAATCCAGAAAATTTTTTTAACGCTTTTTGGAGTGTTATATGTAAAATGTAAAACAAAGCACATAATACTCTATGGATGAATAATGGAATCCAGAATTTTTTAATGCGTTTTTGGAGTGTTATATACCACTAAATACTCTATGGATGACTAGTTTAATCCAGAAACATTTTTGAATGCTTTTTCGGAGTGTTATTTACCACTGAAATGTAAACATAGCACGTAATACTCCGTGGATGACAAATGTAACCTCTTTACACCCCATGGTGGTTTGCACGCTAATAACTAGACAAATTTTTACAATTCTGAACATTGTCACTTCATGAGGTAATTACTGTGGAATGCTTGAACGGATCCTGCTGGTTCTGGGAGTGTTTGTTCGTGACATATTGTACTTCATGATAGTGGTAACATTTCTTCAATGTGAATTGCGTTTAATTGTTAAAAAAATAGAAATTTGGTGAAAATTTGTTACATTTTGCAATTTTCAAACTTTGAATTATTATGCCTTTAAATCAGAGAGATATGTTACACAAAATAGTTAATCAATAACATTTCCGACATGTCTACTTTACATCAGCACAATTTTTGAAACTTTTTTTTCTGAGGAAGTTATAAGGGTTAAAAGTTGACCAGTGATTTCTCATTTTTCCAACAAATTTTACAAAACCATTTTTTAGGGACCACCTCAAAATTGAAGTGACTTTGAGGGACCTATAATACCCACAAGTGACACCATTCTAAAAACTGCATCTCTCAGGGTACTTAATTTGTTTTAATAATTTGCGGAAGCCATATCACGTTTGGAGAGCCCCTGATTTGCCTAAACAGTGGAACAATCCCCACAAGTGACCCAGTTTTGGAAACTAGACCCTCAATGAATTTATCTAGATGTGTGGTGAGTGCTTCAAATAAATTTATAACGTAGAGCCATGAAAGTAAAAAGTCACATTTTTTCCACAAAAATTATCTTTTAGCCCCATGTTTTTTTATTTTCACAAGGATAACAGGAAAAATTGCACCCAAAAAGTTGTGCAATTTCTCCTGAGTACGCTGATACCCCATATGTAAGGGAAAATGAGTGTTTGGGAGCATGAGAGAGCTCGAGATGGAGCACTCTTTGATGTTTTCAACGCAATATGCTACATGCTATAATATTTAAAATGGCTTATCCAAGATCCAAGTAATGGACAACAGTTTTAATAGAAGCTGCCCCGCTGACCAACTGACCACCATGGGTCTGACTTATATAACTTCAGTGACCCACTTTTGGCACTGTGGAAACATGTCTAGCTATACATTACTGAATAGTAAATGTAGCATTGTGATTAGTCAAAAGCATGGCCAACCATATAATGCATGAATATGCTGCACATTCCTAAAAGTGGCATGTAGATAGCAAGTGTCCTCATAACTAGGGATGAGCGGACCCATGGAAGTTTGGGTTCATCGGGTTCGACCAAACTTTAGTCCAAAGTTTGGTTCCAGTACCAGAATTGTACATTAACATTAACAGAACATTAACCAGAACTCTATAGAAGTCAATGGGGACCCGAACTTTGGTTCCTTTTCTTCTCCCCTAAACTTAAAATGGACTTACGGGAGAAATCCGTGTCCCAATATCAGCACTGAACACTTGGTTGGGTTTGCTCATCTCTACTCAATACACAATACAAAAGAAAACTTGCAACAAATCACAAAAGAAGTATGATTCTACTGATAAATACATGCTATGAAATGTTTCTTAATCCCATTTTGCATGGATGGATGGATATTCCAATATATAATGGATGGATAAATGGAAGATAGATAGATATGGGATCGATGGATAGATATGGGATAGATACAGTAGATATGGGATAGCTAGATAGATAGATAGATAGATATGGGATCGATAGATATCCTCCCCTTTTATGCATGGCTAGACATCCTCCACCGTCCTCCCACTTGTATACATGGCTCGGTGTCCTCACCCTTGTATGCATGGCTCGGTGTCCTCCCCCTTCTATGCATGGCTCGGCGTCCTCCCCCATCCCCCCTTTGTATGCATAGCTTGGCGTCCTCCCTGTCCTCCCCCTTGTATGCCTTGCTCTGCATCCTCCCCATCCTTTCCCATCCTCCGCATGTATCCATGGCTCGGCGTCCTCCCTTTGTATGCATTGCTCGGCGTCCTCCCCCATGTGTGCATGGCTTGGTGTCCTCCCCTGTTCTACTCACTCTCCTTGCGCGGTCGCTGCACATCACTGCATCTCTATTGTCCCGGCGCGGCAGCTCTTCCTGTGCTGAGCGGTCATGTGGTACTGCTTATTAAGGTAATGAATATGCGATAAACGCCTATGGGAGTGGAGACGTGTCCATATTCATTACCTTAATGAGCGGTACCACGTGACCGCTGAGCACAGGAAGAGCTGCCAGAATGCAGGGACATGCAGCGAAAGCGCAAGGAGGGTGAGCATGATGTCACAGCAACCAACTCATGCCACCGATCCCACTCCCCCTCCCCTGCTGGCTTTCTGGACAATGACTCATGTATAAGCCGTGGGGGGTGTTTTCAGCACAATAAATGTGCTGAAAATCTCGGCTTATACACAAGTATATACGGTAGCTAAATAATAGATAGATAAATAGATTGATTGATGGATAGCAATGGGCAAGAAGCATGTATTTTCTCATTTGCCAAAAACATTCTTTAAATGCACATATTCACCATTTAGCTACAGCTGTGAATGAAAATATTGTCACCTTAATTCATAAATCCATTAGAGTCATTAATTGAGTCCATAAGTGCAGATTAATTGATATGAAACAAAGAACCTGAATAGCTGCAAAGCATTAGCAGTTTGTGCTGTGCAAGTTTCACTCTTCGTAACTCGAAGGTAACGAAAGTAATTTTCACATATGCGTTGAGATAAAACTTTGTTACCTAAGACAACCTGCTTCTTCAGAGTGTTAATGTCTCAAAGCTAATTATGTGAAATAATGAGATTGACATTTTCTAGCTAGAGTGTTGACTAACCACTTTAACCATCTATAAATATTTTCCGTTACATTTAACAGAATATTTTATATTTACTGATTGGAAAAGAGTGATAATATTGATCATGTTGTGGCAACATTGTACATAATGTACCTACCCAGGAAAAGGGCTATATATGAAAAAGAAAACTAGAAAATCAATTCCAATTTACAGTTGTGGCCAAAAGTATTGACACCCCTGCAATTCTGTCAGATAATACTCTTCCTGAAAATGATTGCAAACACAAATTCTTTGGTATTATTATCTTCATTTAATTTGTCTTAAATGGAAAAACACAAAAGAGAATGAAGCAAAAAGGAAAACATTGATCATTTCACACAAAACTCCAAAAATGGGCCAGACAAAAGTATTGGCACCCTCAGCCTAATACTTGGTTGCACAACCTTTAGCCAAAATAACTGCGACCATCCACTTCCGGTAAGCATCAATGAGTTTCTTACAATGCACTGCTGGAATTTTAGACCATTCTTCTTTGGCAAACTGCTCCAGGTCCCTGATATTTGAAGGGTGCCTTCTCCAAACTGCCATTTTTAGATCTCTCCACAGGTGTTCTATGGGATTCAGGACTGGACTCATTGCTGGCCACCTTAGAAGTCTCCGGTGCTTTATCTCAAACCATTTTCTAGTGCTTTTTGAAGTGTGTTTTGGGTCATTGTCCTGCTGGAAAACCCATGACATCTGAGGGAGACCCAGCTTTCTCACACTGGGCCCTTCATTATGCTGCAAAATTTGTTGGTAGTCTTCAGACTTCATAATGCCATGCACACGGTCAAGCAGTCCAGTGCCAGAGGCAGCAAAGCAACCCCAAAACATCAGGGAACCTCCGCCATGTTTGACTGTAGGGACCGTGTTCTTTTCTTTGAATGCCTCTTTTTTTCTCCTGTAAACTCTATGTTGATGCCTTTGCCCAAAAAGCTCTACTTTTGTCTCATCTGACCAGAGAACATTCTTCCAAAACGTTTTAGGCTTTTTCAGGTAAGTTTTGGCAAACTCCAGCCTGGCTTTTTTATGTCTCGGGGTAAGAAGTGGGGTCTTCCTGGGTCTCCTACTATACAGTCTCTTTTCATTCAGACACCGACGGATAGTACTGGTTGACACTGTTGTACCCTAGGACTGCAGGGCAGCTTGAACTTGTTTGGATGTTAGTCGAGGTTCTTTATCCAACATCCGCACAATCTTGCGTTGAAATCTCTTGTCAATTTTTCTTTTCCGTCCACATCTAGGGAGGTTAGCTGCAGTGCCATGGGCTTTAAACTTCTTGATGACACTGCGCATGGCAGACACAGGAACATTCAGGTCTTTGGAGATGGACTTGTAGCCTTGAGATTGCTCATGCTTCCTCACAATTTGGTTTCTCAAGTCCTCAGACAGTTCTTTGGTCTTCTTTCTTTTCTCCATGCTCAATGTGGTACACACAAGTACACAGGACAGAGGTTGAGTCAACTTTAATCCATGTCTACTGGCTGCAAGTGTGATTTAGTTATTGCCAACACCTGTTAGGTGCCACAGGTAAGTTACAGGTGCTGTTAGTTACACAAATTAGAGAAGCATCACATGATTTTTTGAACAGTGCCAATACTTTTGTCCACCCCCTTTTTATGTTTGGTGTGGAATTATATCCAATTAGGCTTTAGGACAATTCTTTTTGTGTTTTTTCATTTAAGACAAATTAAATGAAGATAATAACAAAGAATTTGTGTTTGCAATCATTTTCAGGAAGAAAGTGAGTTTTATCTGACAGAATTGCAGGGGTGTCAATACTTTTGGCCACAACTGTATTTTCATCCTGTTACTAAGACATAAAGACTGCAATTCTGTGACATTCTATAGGCCCATGTCCTACCTTTGTGATGCTATGGACTTTATAAAGATTCACAATGGGGCATAAATACATTTATTTAAACATTTTATCTGAAGTTCCAGCTACAATCTCAAAGCCAGTGCCATTATGTGTGACTCATGTGCCAATTTTTTAAGAAGAGGGACCGCAGTAATGTGTGGGTGGTACTGTACACCAGAGTTAATAAACTATTGGGGGTTTTCTCACACAAATTTTAAACTCACTGATACAAGTTACCAATGGAAATGAACTAATAACATTTATCTTTACTGTTGAATCAAAGATAATTTTGTAAGAGACTCTTCTTAAACAGCAAAAACCTCCAGTGACTAGGGCAAATAAAAAAATATCCAAGGAAAATTTGCCTCTTTTCACAAGATTCCATTTTTTGTACAGTATCTGTATCCGATCCAAATAAAACTTGTCTAGAGATGAGTAAATTTATTCGAGTAGAATTTATTTCTTCTCTAGTTTTTTAAACAAAATTCCATAGAAAGGAGACCAGCTGCAACTGTTATTTTGCATAACTGTACAGTGGTGGTAAAAGGTCAAAAACAAAAACCCCACAATATTTAAAGGGACTCTGTCACCTGAATTTGGTGGGACTGGTTTTGGGTCATATGGGCGGAGTTTTCGGGTGTTTGATTCACCCTTTCCTTACCCGCTGGCTGCATGCTGGCTGCAATATTGGATTGAAGTTCATTCTCTGTCCTCCATAGTACACGCCTGCGCAAGGCAAGATTGCTTTGCGCAGGCTTGTACTATTGAGGACAGAGAATGAACTTCAATCCAATATTGCAGCCAGCATGCAGCCAGCGGGTAAGGAAAGGGTGAATCAAACACCCGAAAACTCCGCCCATATGACCCAAAACCAGTCCCGCCAAATTCAGGTGACAGGTTCCCTTTAACACTCACCTGTCCCGGTACCTCTGCTTCCTCCAGAGCCCACTATCTGATCGGGAAGTCATGTGCCAGTGTCTTAAGTTTAAAACAGGACTTCCAGCCATGACCAGATGGTGGAGTCCACTGCGCATTGTAACACTGTGGAGTCACTATGTGAAATGATCTCCAATGTCTGGTCATGGATTGAAGTCCTTTTCTAAAGTGAAGACACCAGTGGGTGATTGCAGAAAGAAGAGACCCTGAGGACCATATGGTGGGCACCGGAGGCAGTGTGGATATAAGGACAGGTGAGCGGTGAGGAGATCCTAGAGCCTAATAGAAAACATTCAATTCGCCAAGAATAACTTTGCGGTCAATTTGTGGTCAAATTTTCAGAATTTGACTAATTTTAACTTTGTCATCTCTAGACTAGTCCAATTTGAGTGTACTCTGCTTGCCAAGAAAACATGTTTAGTATTTTTTAGATGTCCTCAGACAGGGACAAAAAAATGAGCGGAGGGAAAGGGACAAAAAAATGAAAAAACATATTATATTCCCCTGCCAATGGCTGTCCCCCGAGGGCCAATAAAGGGTAGCTAGAGCCCCAGGCGGCTTAACGTGCTTCAATTCTGAAGCACCTGATGTATCCTGTGACATATCACATGATGTTTTTGGGAGGTGATATGATAGGTCATGTGATGATCGCCCAGGTGCTCTGGTACACATCTGCAGATGCATGGAGACAGAGGGAACACAGCACCAATATTTTCCAGTTATGTGCAGCACTAAACATAAAAATAGAGGATACTATGTAACAAGAGGTAGTGCTCTTTTTAACAAGAGAGGATGCTATGTACAGCTATATAAATAACATGAGGGGTTGCTATGTAATAAGGGACAGCTCTATACATAACAAAAGAGGATGCTAAGTATTAAGGGAAAGCTCTATACATAAGAAAAGGTGATGCTTTGTAATAAGGCATGGCGCTATACAAAACAAGAGGGGACATCATGTAATAAGGGACAGCGCTATACATAACAAGAGAAAACACTATATGCTAAGGGACAGTGAGTCGCCCAGCCAGGGCAGTGGGATACTCGGTCCCGGGTCAGGTCGGCTATCAAAGGGGATGTTACGGTGGCTGCGACCCGGTCTGTGGCCCTGGGGCTCAACAGTAAAGGGGAACGGTCTTTAAAGGGGAAAATATTCAAAGTCTGTCGTGACGCCACTTGTGGTGTTCAGTCAGTAGTGGGACTGACGCTGCATTGAAGGGGTCCCCTGGGGGATGTTGTGGCAGCACGGGTGTTACACTTCCCACAGATGAAGCGGGGTCCCCAGGGGTCCTATGGTGTGTGGCTGAGATGGTGGTATGTGCCGATGAATAAATAGAGGAGACAGTTGTAACTCTTTACCTGGTTTATTGTAGTTTGCTGGCCACAGTCCAGGGCACCACGCACGGGTGATGGTGGTCGGGCTAGCTCAGAGGCAACGGAGAGTTCCCTTGTTCCAGTAGAGCTCTGTGAGCCTTTCCAACTAGCGCCTGCTGTAAATGAAGTCCCTGCTGCCTGAAGCTTTCTGCAGAGTCCTCTATTCCCCCTGTCCTGAGACAGGTACCTGCATGACGGGCAGCTTGAGCCTTTTTAAAGGGACTATATCATGCCCCGGGCTTCTCAGGTGCTGCTGCGTCTCAGGCGTGGTGTGGGCAGTTAACGTGTAGTGTCGTGCCCTCCGGTTCTGCCAAGTGTTTTACAGTTCCACTAAGGCCTTGGGCTCCCGGTACCCAGCTTCTGCGCTATGGCTCTGAGGGTGCCTGGTCACAGTTCCACAGTTCCCCTCTGAGCCCTTCCCTTCCAGCTACTCCACATTCAACCCTTCTAGGTTATCTGTCCTTCCAGAAGCTGCAGCTCCCTCGTGGCTACCAGGCTTCTCTGTCTGCACTCAGTTCCAGACTTCCTTCTACTTCAATGTCTCTCTCAGACTGTCCTAACTCCTCCTCCAGGTCAGCATATATTAAGCCTAGGGAAGCTCCCCTGAATCCGGGTCTTGAGCTCCCCCTCCTGGCCTGAATTCAGAATATATTGCATGTGTGTGCCTTACCTGGTGTAGAGAACTCCATTGCCTCTGAGCATGATATTACCCTCCCCGAAGGAAAAGCAACATCACTGCAGCAACCGGTTACCTGGGGTGTTGCAGCAGCACAAAGCATAAGTGAATTTTCTTTTACAAACAACAGTATTGTTCCTATCTCTCTGCAAGTAAATATGCATTTAAACTGAACGATAATCATGAACAAGCATTCTTAAAGATGCTCATTTCACAATAATCTTTCGGTATAAACAGGCTGCAAATCACCCAATGAACAAGCAGAACACTAATCGTAGCACGAGATCATCATTGATCTGTAAGAACCCGCACTGCTGAGAACTATGGCAGCCTAAGTACACTAAGCAATCTATTATAGATTGCTCAGAGCGTATCATTTACTGCGGTCTTCCTGTGTAAACCGGATATGAAAGGACCGCCGATCACTAAAGTTTACTGACAAGCAGTCATTTAGTGCTGCCAGTTGTCCATGTAATCGAACCCTTATAAAGTTTAGATACAAAATAAATATTTATATCCAATAATTTACCGCAGATGTCTCATCTGATTAGAACCATTTTCGTTGTTTCTCCATCTAGTCAAAATTTCATGACAAAATTCTAAGCTGTAACGCAATCACTGCGAAGTTTGCCGCACTGATCACCATGCCCTTGAAAATAAAAAGGTTACATATATACATCTGTTTCTCCCTGTAAAAAGTCCCCATATTGCACCACTAAATAAAAATATGCACCACACCATTAACCCCTTAGTGACAGAGCCAATTTGGTACTTAATGACCAGGCCAATTTTTGCAATTCTGACCACTGTCACTTTATGAGGTTATAACTCTGGAATGCTTCAACGGATCCCGCTGATTCTGAGATTGTTTTTTCGTGACATATTGTACTTCATGTTAGTGGTAACATTTCTTCGATATTACTTGCGATTATTTATGAAAAAAACGGAAATATGGCGAAAATTTTAAACATTTTGCAATTTTCAAACTTTGTATTTTTATGCCCTTAAATCAGAGAGATATGTCATGAAAAATAGTTAATAAACAACATTTCCCACATGTCTACTTTACATCAGCACAATTTTGGAAACAACATTTTTTTTTGTTAGGGAGTTATAAGGGTTAAAAGTTGATCAGCAATTTCTCATTTTTACAACACCATTTTTTTTAGGGACCACATCACATTTGAAGTCATTTTGAGGGGTCTATATGATAGAAAATAATGAAGTGTGACACCATTCTAAAAACTACACCCCTCAAGGTTCTCAAAACCACATTCAAGAAGTTTATTAACCCTTTACGTGCTTCACAGGAACTGAAACAATGTGGAAGGAAAAAATGAACATTTAACTTTTTTTTGCAAACATCTTAATTCAGAACCATTTTTTTATTTTCACAAGTGTAAAAACAGAAATGTAACCATAAATTTTGTTATGCAATTTCTCCTGAATACGCCAATACCCCATATGTGGGGGTAAACCGCTGTTAGGGCGCACCGCAGAACTTAGAAGTGAAGGAGCGCCGTTTGACTTTTTCAATGCAGAATTGGCTGGAATTGAGATCGGACGCCATGTCACGTTTAGAGAGCCCCTGATGTGCCTAAACAGTGGAAACTCCCCACAAATGACACAATTTTGGAAACTAGACCCCTTAAGGAACTTATCTAGATGTGTGGTGAGCACTTTGAACCCCCAAGTGCTTCACAGAAGTTTATAACGTAGAGCCGTGAAAATAAAAAATCGCTTTTGTTTACACAAAAATGATCTTTTCGCCCACAAATTCTTATTTTCACAAGGGTAACAGGAGAAATTAGACCACAAAAGTTGTTGTGCGATTTCTCCTGAATACGTCGATACCCCATATGTGAGGGTAAACCACTGTTTGGGCGCACCGCAGAGCTTGGAAGTGAAGGAGCGCCGTTTTACTTTTTCAATGTTGAATTGTCTGGAATTGAGATTGGACGCCATGTCGCTTTTGGAGAGCCCCTGATGTGCCTAAACAGTGGAAACCCCCCACAAGTGACACCATTTTGGAAACTAGACCCCTTAAGGAACTTATCTAGATGTATGGCGAGCACTTTGAACCCCCATGTGCTTCACAGAAGTTTATAACGTAGAGCCGTGAAAAAAAAAAATCGCATTTTTTCTACAAAAATGATCTTTTTGCCCACAAATTTTTATTTTCACAAGGGTAACAGGAGAAATTAGACCACAAAAGTTGTTGTGCAATTTCTCCTGAGTACGCTGATACCCAATATGTGGGGGTAAACAACTGTTAGGGCGCACCGCAGAGCTTGGAAGAGAAGGAGTGCCGTTTTACTTTTTCAATGTTGAATTGGCTGGAATTGAGATTGGACGCCATGTCGCGTTTGGAGAGCCCCTGATGTGCCTAAACAGTGGAACCCCCCACAAGTGACACCATTTTGGAAACTAGACCCCTTAAGGAACTTATCTAGATGTGTGGCGAGCACTTTGAACCCCCATGTGCTTCACAGAAGTTTATAACGTAGAGCCGTGAAAAAAAAAATCGCATTTTTTCTACAAAAATGATTTTTTGCCCACAAATTTTTATTTTCACAAGGCTAACAGGAGAAATTAGACCACTAAAGTTGTTGTGCAATTTCTCCTGAGTACATCGATACCCAATATGTGGGGATAAACCACTGTTTGGGCGCACCGCAGAGCTTGGAAGAGAAAGAGTGCCATTTTACTTTTTCAATGTAGAATTGGCTGGAATTGAGATCGGACGCCATGTCGCGTTTGGAGAGCCCCTGATGTGCCTAAACAGTAGAAATCCCCCACAAGTGACCCCATTTTGGAAACTAGACCCCCCATGGAACTTATCTAGATGTGTGGTGAGAACCTTGAATGCCCAAGTGCTTCACAGAAGTTTATAATGCAGAGCCGTGAAAATTAAAAAATATTTTTTTTTCCACAAAAAAGATTTTTTAGCCCCCAAATTTTTATTTTCACTAGGGTAACAAGAGAAATTGGACCCCAAAAGTTGTTGTCCAATTTGTCCTGAGTATGCTGGTACCCCATATGTGGGGGTAAACCACTGTTTGGGCGCACGGCAGAGCTCGGAAGGAAGGAGCGCCGTTTTGGAATGCAGACTTTGATAGAATGGTCTGCAGGTATTATGTTGCATTTGCAGAGCCCCTGATGTACCTAACCAGTAGAAACCCTCCACAAGTGACCCCATTTTGGAAACTAGACCCCCCAAGGAACTTATCTAGATGTGTGGTGAGAACTTTGAATGCCCAAGTGCTTCACAGAAGTTTAGAATGCAGAGTCGTGAAAATAAAAAATATTTTTTTTCCACAAAAAAGATATTGTAGCCCCCAAGTTTTTATTTTCACAAGGGTAACAGGAGAAATTGGACTGCAATAGTTGTTGTCCAATTTATCCCGAGTACGCTGATGCGCCATATGTGGGGGTAAACCACTGTTTGGGCGCACGGCAGAGCTCGGAAGGGAAGGAGCGCCTTTTTGGAATGCAGACTTTGATAGAATGGTCTGTGGGCATTATGTTGCGATTGCAGAGCCCCTGATGTACCTAAACTGTAGTAACCCCCCACAAGTGACCCCATTTTGGAAACTAGACCCCCCAAGGAACTTATCTAGATGTGTGGTGAGAACTTTGAATGCCCAAGTGCTTCACAGAAGTTTAGAATGCAGTCGTGAAAATAAAAAATATTTTTTTTTCACAAAAAAGATATTGTAGCCCCCAAGTTTTTATTTTCACAAGGGTAACAAGAGAAATTGGACCCCAGAAGTTGTTGTCCAATTTATCCCGAGTACGCTGATGCCCCATATGTGGGGGTAAACCACTGTTTGGGCGCACGGCAGAGCTCGGAAGGGAAGGAGCGCCTTTTTGGAATGCAGACTTTGATAGAATGGTCTGTGGGCATTATGTTGCGATTGCAGAGCCCCTGTTTTCCCTAACTGTAGTGACCCCCCACAAGTGACCCCATTTTGGAAACTAGACCCCCCAAGGAACTTATCTAGATGTGTGGTGAGAACTTTGAATGCCCAAGTGCTTCACAGAAGTTTAGAATGCAGAGTCGTGAAAATTAAAAATATTTTTTTTTTCACAAAAAAGATTTTGTAGCCCCCAAGTTTTTATTTTCACAAGGGTAACAAGAGAAATTGGACCCCAGAAGTTGTTGTCCAATTTATCCCGAGTACGCTGATGCCCCATATGTGGGGGTAACCCACTGTTTGGGCGCACGGCAGAGCTCAGAAGGGAGGGAGCACCATTTGACTTTTTGAGCGCAAAATTGGCTGTCGTGTTTGGAGACCCCCTGATGTACCTAAAC
This sequence comes from Ranitomeya imitator, assembly GCF_032444005.1. NCBI lineage: Eukaryota > Metazoa > Chordata > Amphibia > Anura > Dendrobatidae > Ranitomeya > Ranitomeya imitator. The sequence continues at coordinate 67,577,019 of NC_091288.1, forward strand.
AGTGGAAACCCCCCAATTCTAGCTCCAACCCTAACCCCAACACACCCCTAACCCTAATCCCAACCTGATCCATAATCCTAATCACTAACCCTAACCATAATCACAACCCTTACCCCAAAACAACCCTAATGTCAACCCTAACCATAACCCTAATCAAAACCCTAAATCCAACACACCCCTAATCCTAATCTCAACCCTAACCTCAAACCTAACCCTAATCCCAATACACCCCTAATCACAACCCTAACCTTAACCCTAATCCCAAACCTAACCCTAATCCCAAGCGTAACCCTAATGCCAACCCTAACCCTAATACCAACCCTAATCCAAACCCTAACCCTAATCCCAGCTTCAACCCTAACTTTAGCCCCAACCCTAGCCCTAACTTTAGCCCCAACCCTAACCCTAGCCCTAAGGCTACTTTCACACTTGCGTCGTTTGGCATTCCGTCGCAATCCGTCGTTTTGGACAAGAAACGGATCCTGCAAATGTGCCCGCAGGATGCGTTTTTTGCCCATAGACTTGTATTGCCGACGGATCGTGACGGATGGCCACACGTCGCGTCCGTCGTGCACTGGATCAGTTGTGTTTTGGCGGAGCGTCGGCACAAAAAAACGTTCAATGAAATGTTTTTTTGTACGTCGCATCCACCATTTCTGACCGCGCATGCGTGGCCGTAACTCCGCCCCCTCCTCCCCAGGACATAGATTGGGCAGCGGATGCGTTGAAAAACTACAGCTGCTGCCCACGTTGTGCACAATTTTCACAACGTGCGTCGGTATGTCGGGCCGACGCATTGCGACGGCCCCGTACCGACGTAAATGTGAAAGAAGCCTAACCCTAAATTTAGCCCCAACCCTAACCCTAAATTTAGCCCCAACCCTAACCCTAAATTTAGCCCCAACCCTAGCCCTAACCCTACCCCTAACCCTACCCCTAACCCTACCCCTACCCCTAACCCTACCCCTAACCCTACCCCTAACCCTAGCCCTACCCCTACCCCTAACCCTACCCCTAACCCTACCCCTAACCCTACCCCTAACCCTAACCCTACCCCTAACCCTACCCCTAACCCTAATTTTAGCCCCAACTGCTGTTCTCCTGCCGGCCGGCAGATGGAGACAGATGGCGGGCGCACTGGGCATGCGTCCGCCATGCTCCTCTGCCGGCGGCCAGGAGGAGCAGCAAGAGGATCCAGGGACCTAGGTGAGTATGCTAGGGTCCCCGAATCCCCCTATTTCTCTGTCCTCTGATGTGCGATCACATCAGAGGACAGAGAATTACACTTTACTTTTTTTTTTTTTTGCGGTCGCCGGTAAACAGTTAATTACCGGCGATCGCAAAACAGGGGTCGGTAATACCGACCCCGATCATGCTCTTTGGGGTCTCGCCTACCCCCGGCAGCCGAGACCCCAAAGATTCTCCCGGTGCCGGCCGGCGGGCGCACTGCGCATGCGCCCGCCATTTTGAAGATGGCGGCGCCCACCGGGAGACACGAGGAGCATCGGGGGAGCTAGGTGAGTATTGGGGGGCCACCTGGGACCCCTTTTCTCTGTCCTCCGATGTGCGATCACATCGGAGGACAGAGAAATTAAAAAGAGATCGCTTTTTTTTTTTTTTTTTTTTTGCGATCGCCGGTAAACGGTGAATTACCGGCGATCGCAAATGCGGGGTGGGTTAAAAAACCCCCGAATCATGTTCTCTGTGGTCTCGGCTACCCTCGGCAGCCAAGACCCCGGAGAAAATCGGCCTCTGGGGGGCGCTATGGACTTTTTCCACAGCGCCGTTAATTAACGGCGCTGTGGTTTAAGTACCCTTAGCGGCCGCCGTTAAAAGGCGTATCGGCGGTCGCTAAGGGGTTAATATATTAGCCATTAGGTAATCCACCATCTAATATATGAAGCCCGCCGACAAAGCTGTGGGCGAAACGCGCGTAGGGGCGCGTGTTGTTTACCATGGAGAAGGACAAGGGTAAGATGGGGATAGGGGATTAGTCATTGTACACTCTGATTGTTGTGGGTGTTGCTGAGCTATGGGCCATTTGCCCGGTACTAGACGTTATGCTCCTATTTGATATAGCTGCCAGGGGATTTCTTTAGCACTGTGCACTTTATCCTCCCCTATAGGCAGCAGCTACTACTGTGTATTATTAGATACCCATGACCCCCTAAAAAATCCCCCCCAACCCATTGTTTTTCCTCTATCTATGGTGCAACATTGTTTTTATTGCACCCATTTCTCAATATTCGAATGTCTCTGTATTGTGTTATTATTATATATCTGGATATGTTGTTTCCGATATATATTTTTTAGTGTTGCTGATTTAGCACTAATAAACATACAATTTTTATATGGTAATTTTTTCTCAGTTATTATACTTCATTTCTTTTGGTCTTTTATATTCGTAGAAGTATCTCAGGGTATTGACCCCATCAGTCCTGCGTACTCCAGACGGGACTGTGTTCTATGGCAATGGTATCTGTATCTGAGGTTTTGTTTCATATAGGAAATACGGCAGCTGTCAGTCACATGACCTGTCTATTATGTGTATGTGTGAGCTAATATATACTGCCAGGGGGGAGGGCTTCCTGTTGGCTGGGGATTTATCAGGCTACCAATTTAGCTTACAAATACTAATGCAAAAATACTGAGCAAATAATGTGTGAACGCGGTCTAATACAGGAGGAGATGACACACAGGTATATACTATATACAGGAGGAGATGACATACAGGTACAAACTATATACAGGAGGAGATGACACACAGATATATACTATATACAGGAGGAGATGACACACAGGTATATACTATATACAGGAGGAGATGACACAGGTATATACTGTATATAGGGGAGATGACACACGTATATACTATATACAGGAGCAGATGACACACGGGTATATGCTATATACAGGAGGAGATGACATACAGGTACATACTATATACAGGAGGAGATGACACACAGGTATATACTATATACAGGAGCAGATGACACACAGGTATATACTATATACAGGAGGCGATGACTTACAGGTATATACTATATACAGGAGGAGATGACATACAGGTATATACTATATAAAAGAGATGACACATAGGTATATAGAGGAGGAGATGACATACAGCAGGTATATACTACATACAGGGGAGATGACATACAGGTATATACTATATACAGGAGATGACATACAGGTATATACTATATATAGGAGGAGATGACATACAGGTATATAGTATATGCAGAAGAGATGACATACAGGTGTATACTATATATAAGGGAGATGACAAACATGTATATACTGAGGGGAAAATGGAGGTGAGAGGGGAAATTGAGGGGTGTGAGGTGAAAATGAAAAGGTGTGAGTGCAAAATGAGAGGAGTGAGGGAAAATAGTGGAGTGATCGGAAAATGATAAATGTGAGGTCGAAATGACAAGTGTTAGGGGGAATGAGAGGAGTGAGGGGGGAAAATAAGAGGAGTGAGGGGAAAATGAGAGGTGTAAGGGAGAAAATGAGAGATGTGAGGGAGAAAATGAGAGGCGTGATGGGAAAATAATTGAAGTGAGGTGCTATAACTAACCACAAATATTTACAATGCCCAGGCAACGCTGAGCTCTTCAGCTAGTTCAAAATATAAATTGTTGAGTCAGCACTGTGCCTCTCGTTAACTATAATTAGTCACTTTTTCTCTGCACAATAAAAATGTAAATTAATTAGCCTCTGCACATTTTCCCCCAATTCATTATCACAACTGTGTTCCTCTCACTCTCCCAATTCTTTATAATAACACTATATGCAGAATTATCAGACAAGTGAGTTTTTTTATTATATCATAATTTTATTCAGATGTTCTAACTCTGTGCTGTATAAACTTGAATGCTTATTGGATGAAGCAGATCAGGTGATGCTTATTTCTGTAATGAGGAAGGATGCTGCCTAAAGATATCAACACTCTTTATCAATGTGTGCAGAATTATTAAGCAGCATGTTTTCCTTGGGTAAAATGGGTGAAAAAAGAGATTTATCTGACTTAAAAGTAATAAATTGTTACAAGCCTTACAGAGGGATGCAGCACTTTGAAACTGCACAGAACAATCAAAACTTTTATTGCAAAGAGTCAACAGGATTAAAAAAAAACGTGTTGACAATAAAAGATGTACATTACTATAACTGCCAAGAGTTTGAAAAGAATCAAACATGAAGGGACCAGAAACCCATTATCCTCCAGTGATATCATATTCCAAAACTGCAACCTCCCTGGAGCGCCAAGAAGTACAGGGGTTCAGAGCTCAGAGACATGGCTGAGGTGAAGAGGGCTGGAATCCAACCACCTCTGAACAAGACACAGAAGTTGAAATGTCAAGACAAAGTAAAATAAAATGGCTAGCTAGGTAGTGGAGAACTTTGATGCTGTGATGGTGCATTGTCTTGCATAAAAATCATAGTTTTCTTGAAAGATGTATCTTTTTTCCTTTCCACTGCTTGAGCAAAGTTCTTCTAAAAACTGGCAGTAGGTCTGGCAGTTGATTTTGAGTCCATCCAGCTCATCTTTAATAATACCAGCCCTTGCAATACCTTACTACCACCTTGCTGTAGTCTGAAACGAAGTAGAGGTCTACTATCAACCATAAGCCCATCTATCTGGCCCATTAAGAGTCACTATCATCTAATCAGTCAATAAAGCCTTTGAAAAATCTGTCTTCAGATATGTCAAGCATCGCTCCAACTTGACTATGTTGACCTTAACGCCAGAACAAGCAAAGACTTGCAAGTAGGACAAGGAAGTCGTAGAGGCATCATAAGGAGTCAAGTGAAAGTGCAGCGCCCCAGAGACCTGGTCGTTGCAGTAATGTCGCTCTGCCGCTAAGGAGGGTGATGTTATGTCTGATTGCACTAAAGGAGTTCATCTGACCAGGTATCAAAGCACACATTACACTTCACACTCCGGCCACTAGGGGGAGCAAAATGCACCATTTATTAGGTCACTCCTCACACTGGTAAAACTAGGGGTTGGATAGGAAGTTAGACAGAACGCAGCCGGGAGGACCTGTCAGAACTGGGAATCTGGCAAGTACCTAGCCGAAAGGACAGATTGTTACGGAACCGCGCCTGCACAACCTTGCGGTGGTATCTAAAGAAAGGACACGAAGCGAAGGATATTGTGGACAGTGAGAAAAGAGATCAAGTACAAAGGAGAGCCAGTAGGAGTCGTGCCCCGAGAACGGCAACATCCTACTGAGGCGCGTAGCCGGTGGCCGAAGCACCGAGGAAGTAACAATCTCCACACATTACTGATATGGAAATTTGGGTTGGATAAATCTATCCCTATGTGTGTGCTGCGGCCGTTCCCAATAAGACTGAGTATTTTGAGCGCTCAAGGAATGAGACTGCACAACATTGTGTCCATAACATTCCATCAATACTGATCCTTTATTTCCTGATACTTAGTTTTATAATTGCATATAGAAAGGAGTGGTTAGGGGTGGTTAGTTAATTAACATATTGTCTAGTTCCTCTGTTATTGGTTATCTGAATATATATGGAATATTGTGATTAATGCACATATGACTGCTGATTAAGCAACTAAAATGAAGTTCTCTGCATCTGGGACAAAGTTGAGACATCTCATCAGCACTTAATACATCTGGAGTTCTTCTGATTTTCGGGTGGAAAAAACCGAACAGTCTGCCTGGCTTATATTAGTTTATGTCAGCCATTTTAAGCCATTGATTATAATGTATATAGATATATTTGCGTTTATATGAGTATATATGATTATAGAGGAGTATACACGCAAGTGAGATCTACATGATATAAATATTTCTATCACAAGCCCCCCTTAGATATCACTTGCCCTAATCCTAGCCTCCTGTCCCAAAGCGCTGCAACTCTTTTGTGCTGCCGGCGAACTGGCGCAAGCCTAGTGCCCACGCCCTACACCGTACAGACTTTTTGCAAATGGGCGGTCAGAAGATCTGTCCCTAACGGGGGTTAGTTGCAATCAGTCTCTTAGTCAATAGCATGTGTGGTGTATTCTTTATCAGGTAAGTCATCTATTTGGTCAGGCAGGGCATCCACAACATCGTTCTAGCTTGGGTGTCAACTTCTGGTAGGGGAGCGTTCTTGCAATGCGATGAGTGGATCCAAGTGGGTCTTCCCTCCAGTTTCACAGAGTTTGGTGTCATCAGCAGCACTTGAACAGGACCATCAAATCTGGGATCAGGTGGTGTTCTCCTTACAAACTTTCTTTTTCACCAACACTCAGTCTCCTGGCTTCAAGGAGTGCGTACCGGACACTGAATCTGGATCTGGCAATGAAGAAAAAACTCGAGAATGGATGTTAGCAAGTTTCTTGGTGAGTTCAATTACATAAGCAGACAAAGTATCATATTACATAGTCAGCTGCTGAGGGAAAGAATACCCCTAACCTGGGACTAGACCCAAACAAAATTTCATATGGTGACAGCTTTTCTGGGCCTCTGGAAGTGTGCCTAACACTGAGTAGTGTGATTGGGAGTGTCTCATGCCATGGTTTGCGTGTCTCTTGCGCAACTTTCAACATCCTGTTCTTAAGTGTCCCATTCAGTCTATCCACTTTCTCGCTACTCTGGGGATTGTAGGGAGTGCGTAGGCCTAAAGGTACCTTCACACTAAACGATATCGCTAGCGATCCGTGACGTTGCAGCGTCCTGGCTAGCGATATCGTTCAGTTTGACACGCAGCAGCGATCCTGCTGTGATGTCGTTGGTCGGGGCTAGAAGGCCAGAACTTTATTTGGTCGCTGGCTCTCCCGCTGACATCGCTGAATTGGCGTGTGTGACGCCGATTCAGCGATGTCTTCACACGCGCAGTAAAAAAAACAAACACTTCATACTTACCTTCCGCTGTCTGTCCTCCGGCACTGTGCTTTCCTGCACTCACTGTGAGCACAGCGGCCGGAAAGCAGAGCGGTGACGTCACCGCTCTGCTTTCCGGCCGCTGTGCTCACAGCCAGTACAGAGAAGCACAGCGCCGGGGACAGACAGCGGAAGGTAAGTATGAAGTGTTTGGTTTTTTTACTTTTAAAATGGTAACCAGGGTAAACATCGGGTTACTAAGCGCGGCCCTGCGCTTAGTAACCCGATGTTTACCCTGGTTACTGGCATCGTTGGTCGCTGGAGAGCGGTCTGTGTGACAGCTCTCCAGCGACCAAACAGCGACCAAACAGCGATCCGGATCGTTGTCTGGATCGCTGCAGTGTCGTTTAGTGTGAAGGTACCTTAAGTCTGACCCTACTGCTGACCAGATCTCTCGTGTGAGATTTGCTGTGAATGCGGGTCCCTGGTCACTGCCTATCACTTCTGGGACCCCATATCTGCGTATCTCATCTCTGAGGGTAGTCTCTTTGAAGTAGTCTTTGCTTACTGGTTCCTCACTGGGAAAACTTCTGGCCATCCTGAGAACACGTCCACGACCACAAGGGCATATTCAAAACCTCCACTTGGCGGCATCTGGATGTGGTCTATCTGGATCCTCTGGAAGGGGTACAGCGGGCTGGCAAGATGATTTGTGGGAACTTTCTTCATTCTTTCAGGTCAGACAGCTGTTAGTGAATTTGGCTGTTAGGGTGGAGATCCCTGGAGCGAACCAGGTCAGACAGCTGTTAGTGAATTTGGCTGTTAGGGTGGAGATCCCTGGAGCGAACCAGTAAGCACCAATCAGATCATTCATCTGTGTCTTTGATCTGTGTGTGGGCCCATGTGCCCACTGGACCACCATAGGATACATGCTTTGGGATAAACAAGGTTTGTAGTCCATTGCGTATACCCTTCCTTCTTCATGTGTTGCTCCCTTCCGCATACAGCATTCCTTCTTGTCCTTTTTTGGGGCTTGCTCTTGCAGCTTTTTGAGCAGATCCCAGGACGTTATCTGGTCAGGTTTCTTGTCTTCAGTCGTCATGTAGTAGCCGTTCGGCTCTGCAACCTCTCCCACTTCTCCATTTTGCCTTCCTTTGGCTGCTTCTTTGGCTGCTATATCTGCCATGTTGTTACCCTGTGCCTCTACTGTGTTCAATTTTCCATGTGCTTTGACTTTTAGTACTGCCACCATTTTTTGGAAGTTGGAGTGCATCCAGCAGGTCCTTGATGGCTCCATGATGCTTCACGGTTGTTCCGCTTGCTATGATGAAGTCTCTTGCGGTCCAAACGGGTCCAGAGTCGTGTGCTATGCCATGCGAGTACCTTGAATCTGTGTATATGTTCGCAGTTTTGCCTTCTGCAATCTGGCAGGCCTTCGTCAGCGCTATCAGTTCTGCTTCCTGAGCTGACAGACTAGGCGGCAGACTTCTGGACCACAGGATCTCTTGATTGCTGGTCACTGCACATACCGTGTGGAATCTTCCTTCATCATCTGCAAATCTGGAGCCATCCATGTAGAGGATCAACTCTGGTTTGGTCAGTGGCTCTTCTGCCACCTTAGGTAGTCCTGCTGTTTCCTGTTGCATGATGCTTAAGCAATCATGGTCATCCGTCCGGAGCAAATCCAGATCCCTGCGGAAGGTATCATGCAGATTTTGATCAGAATTTTGATCTGAGGGTCCATATCTGTATCCCCCCTTGGGAGTGGGAGTAGAGTGGACGGGTTGAGGACTGTGCATCTGGAGATGGTGACATTGTTGGGCAGGAGTAGAGAGCACTGGAGGCGAAGATGCCTGGCGGTGAAGAGATGTTTTGGCTGGGTTTGGTTGTGGATTGCTGAGATGTCATGCAGGAGGGGGCTTCCCTTGCAACTGGATCCAAGCAAGCTGAAAATTAGCCCAAAGGTCTCGGCTTTCCCCCCTGAAGCTGCGTCGGGACTCCAGTTGCAAGGTCTTCTTTTTCCATCAGGTAGAGACGGAATGGCTTCTCGTAGTCAGGTAAGCCTAGTGCTGGCGCTGGGACTACAGAGTCTTTTAACTTCTTGAACGAGTTGAAGGCTGCATCTGTCAGGAGGAACGGGGTTATGTTGACACAGTCATACAGAGGCTGCATTAGGACTGAATCATCAGGGATCCAGGCTCTGCAATACGAAACTAGACCAAGAAAGGCCTGTAGCGCCTTTGGAGTTGTTGGAGGAACCATCTTCTCCACTGGGCTTCCGGTCATCTGTCAGGTGTTTCGTCTGGTAAGCAATACAGTGTCCCTGGAACTTAACTCGCTTCAGACACCATTTGACATTGTTTTTTGAGACCTTGCAGTGCTACTCCACCAGGTAGAGTAGGAGAGACAAGGAATGGGCTTTACACGTGCACAAAGGAGTAGACTGTCCACGTATTGTAGCAGGGTTACTTCTGCATGTTCGGTGACCCATTTGGTGAGGACTGTGGACTTTGCTTTGCTGAACTGTGAAGGGCTGTTCTGGGCCTGCTGTGTCATCACTGTCCATGTGTGCTGTCCCTCCTGGTGCGTTAAGGCAAACAGGTACTGGTCTTCTGGATGGAGTGAACACTGGAGAAAGCATTAGCGAGGTCGGTCACTGTGAACACTTTTGCTGTGGAAGGCACATTTGAGAGCAGAGTGTGCGGATTCGGCACAATTGCAGTTTCAAACACCGTGGCGTCATTCACGTCTCTCAGGTCATGTACCATTTTGAACTTGGCTGGCTCTTCTTTTACAGTCTTTTTCTTGACCGGGAATAGCGGGGTATTACAAGGCGATGTGCAAGGAACAATGATTCCTATTTCCAGGTAGACCTTCAGTTGGCCAGAGGCAGCTTGACTCTAGGCCTGGCCTGGGCCCTACGAGGGTACGGGGTACCTGGCTTGAGTGACACCCGTACTGGGGCAACTTGAGGTTTTCCCACGTCCTGGGGTCCCTTAGACCATAGACTCTCTGGTACTACATCCAGTACCTCTGTGGGTAGGCCTCATCTGGTTGTTTGAGATTCTTGTAGGGCCGCCGCCAGCGTGATTCTTCTTGGGTCAGGGATGAAGAAGGTGTCACGGTCCCATCTTCCTGGAACACTGTGGTTGCCTTCAGCTTCTGCAGTAGGTCCACTCCCAGCAGGTTGAGTGGCAGGTTCTTGACACCACAAACTGGGACAGGATAGAGTGTCCTGGCTGAATGCACACACTCAGAGGCTTTGTAAGATGAGAATGTCTGACTTGATCATCAATGCCCATGCGAGACACAGAGGATTCTGATAGGCAGGTGGGATCAGCGAGTTCCACAGGTCTTATTACACTTCTGGCTGCACCGGTGTGCAGAAGAAAAAATCTGACAACGCCATCCACTTTCAGAGTAATTTGAAGTATTGGTCCTGCAGATGGGGTTTTACATGTCAGGAGCGTAGTGTCTTGCGGACCTGGATTTGCTTACCCCTGTCCCATGGACGGGGTACTTCACTGCCTTCTGTACTTCTTCCTTGACCTGTTTCTCTGGACCAACTCTTGGGTTGCATGGGTGCTCTGCACTGGTTTCAGAAATGGCCAAACTTGCCATAGATGTAACACCTGACACTTCTTCTGTCTTTGTAGAGTGGTTGCACTTCCAGGTCAGTGGTCACCATGAGAGGGGCTGTCTTCTGCACTCCTGCTTGGGACTCAATCCCTTTGGCTACTGTGGATAACGGCATTATGGACACTGTAGCGGTAGCGGGTCTGGCCTGCTGATTGAAGCTGCGGTGGTAAGATAGGGCCTGCAGGTGCATTCGTGACAAGGCCCGGGGGTGCCATGAGACTAGTGGCTGCATCCAACCTGAGGTCTTGGGGCATTACAGGGACTGCGGCTGCATCTGCCACTTCTTCCCCCTGGTTTGACATAACTTCTCCCCTTTGCTAACCTTATTGAGGTCGGTGTCTCCTCTCCGGAGTCTGCAGTGGTTCTTCCGGCGTGTCGCCCGACACTTTGCAGCGTCTTCACCTCTGGCTCCCCTTCCGGCGTTCTCAGCAGCACGGCACCCGTTTCCTTCTTCGCGCGCTTTGTGGCGCTATAATGGCAGCAGTTTTGGCGACAATTGGCAATAAACAGTCTCCCAGGCGCACATAACTTGTTTTGCTGGGTCAGTCCACTGCTATTGACCTGTTCTCGGGCCTAGCCACTATCAGTGGTTTCTTGATTGGCTGTCTCAGTCCATGCACAAAGGCCTGTGCCAACATTTGCGTGTGTATCTGGTCATGAATGGTGAAGCCCAAGTCTTGGACTAATTGCATTACTCTGCCATGAAACTTCATTACAGACTCTGTCTTGTCTTGGCTCATGTCATGTAAGCTGAGGGCTTGTCCTGCCAATCTGCCTTTGGCTCACACTCTGAGCTGTTCAATTAGCTGTGGCCCTGACTCCCAAGCGTGTACATCTAATTCTGCTGGAAGTTTGAATTGTTCCTTCATGATTGGCCAGAATGCATCACCTGCTTTTCAGTTCCATTTATGGCCCAGAGTTCATTCCAGGTGGCTATATATGTTCGCTGATTCTGCTACATTCTTCAGTAAAATGGCATGGGATGCATCCATGGGTCTGGAAGATTGTCACCTGACTTGAAGTGCAGTGCACATAGTGTAATGGTGGTGCCTCTATCTGCCCCTGCATTCTTGGTGCCTGTGTGTTTCTTTTCCTAGTACTGGGCAGCACGTATGATGTTCCCTCCACATCTTCATCAGAGGAATACTTGTGATAGCATGTGCTGGGGTCATGCACTGGCTGATTTTTGGACTTAGAAGCTGCCTTTTTGTGTGAGGATGTCTTCCGCCCCACGTTGGGCGCCATTTGATATGGAAATTTGGGTTGGATAAATCTATCCCACTGGTAAAACTAAGGGTTGGATAGGAAGTTAGACAGAACGCAGCCTAGGAGAGCTCCAGGGAGGACCTGTCAGAACTGGGAATATGGCAGGTACCTAGCCGAAAGGACAGATTGTTACGGAACCGCGCCTGCACTACCTTGCAGGGGTATCTAAAGAAAGGACACGAAGTGATGGATATTGTGGACAGTGAGAAAAGAGATCAAGTACAAAGGAGAGCCAGTAGAAGTCGTGCCCCGAGAACGGCAACATCCTACTGAGGCGTGTAGCCGGTGGTCGAAGCACCGAGGAAGTAACAATCTCCACACATTACTGATATGGAAATTTGGGTTGGATAAATCTATCCCTATGTGTGTGCTGCGGCCGTTCCCAATAAGACTGAGCATTTTGAGCGCTCAAGGAATGAGACTGCACAACATTGTGTCCATAACATTCCATCAATACTGATCCTTTATTTCCTGATACATAGTTTTTTAATTGCATATAGAAAGGAGTGGTTAGGGGTGGTTAGTTAATTAACATATTGTCTAGCTCCTCTGTTATTGGTTATCTGAATATATATGGAATATTGTGATTAATGCACATATGACTGCTGATTAAGCAACTAAAATGAAGTTCTCTGCATCTCGGACAAAGTTGAGACATCTCATCAGCACTTAATACATCTGGAGTTCTTCTGCTTTTCGGGTGGAAAACACCGAACAGTCTGTCTGGCTTATATTAGTTTATGTCAGCCATTTTAAGCCATTGATTATAATGTATATAGATATATTTGCGTTTATATGAGTATATATGATTATAGAGGAGTATACATGCAAGTGAGATCTACATGATATAAATATTTCTATCACATTACTTCAAACAGCGGCAGGACAGTTAATTACAGGTTGGCTGTCTACCATACATCACCTAAGAAGGACATAGGAGGCAATCGTGGGAGAGGGGCGTCTCTAGGGTCCCAGAATAACTCCAGGCCTACCTGTCATAAAGGTGCGTCCTAGCCATAACAAACCTGGGGGACGGAGAGGGAAAGATCTAGAAAGAATGAGAACAGACGTTGTGAGGACTATCCCGAATGCCCAGCAGGGAAGAACTACAACACACAGGTGCTAGTTGGTATGCACTGATTTCCACCTGCAAAGGGAACTCTGGATGTGCCTTCGGACCGGCCGGTCTCAGACAGCCCTGTTGACAGTGCTCTGGATTGAGGATCCTGAAACCTTCAGTAAAAGGTAAAGAGACTGCAACCCTGTGTCCTCGTTATTCCTCGCACCTTGCACCATGCACCATCACCTTTCATTGGACGCACCTTAGCAGGGTCATGGACCGGGTCCAGCCACCGTGATAACCCCGGATCGAATACCCTGTGTCTGGGGGCGCTCCAAAAGCATAGGGCAGGCGAGTATAATATGTTTTCTTATTATCCTTTTAACCCCTTTCCAGCCCCTAAAATAATTTTTCAAAATGGTGGCCAACTGGCCATAAATTGGTGAAACACAGAGGCAAAATATTACATTTTGTAGGAAAAATAAGACTTTAATTTGTTATGGATTGATTTTCTTATCTGTAATCCTTGTCAATCTCTGAATCCCATTTCATAGTACTGTGCTCAGTGTGCTGTGCATATACATGTAAACGGGTTGACTAAAGTCATGAAATATGTTATGTTTATTTATGTTTTTAAATATTGTATTGTTTCTAATATTTATTAGGAAGAGCGTAGTACCCTAGTATGGGCCACAAGATGGGGAGTGGAGTGATACTCAGCTTGTAAATAGTTAAGTAGGAGGAGCTAACGACTGTTAACCTGGGAAACATCTGGAATTTGAATCAGTTGGGCGGGAGCGTCCTGACAGGGCATTAGTTCCATAATGTTTTAAGACAGAAGCCCAGCTATCCATACCCACAGGTCAGGACAGCAACAGGCCAGGAAAACAGAAAGATAGAGCTACAGTGGTATACAGCAGTGTAGTGCAGAAGCTGAAGGAAAGTTCAGGAGAATACAGGGACACAGGAGACTCAGAGAGGATGCTGCGTTACCGTTAAAGGCGTAATGTACTGGAGGCCTTAAAGGGAACCTGTCACCCCCAAAATGGAAGTTGAGCTAAGCCCACTGGCATCAGGGGCTTATCTACAGCATTCTGTAATGCTGTAGATAATCTCCCGATGTAACCTGAAAGATGAGAAAAAGAGGTTTGATTATACTCATCCAAGGGCGGTCCCGGTACGATGGGTGTTGCTGTCCGGTCCGAGGCCTCCCATCTTTTTATGATCACTTCCTCTTCTTGTCTTCACGCCACCGGGAAAGGTCAGAGAGGCCCGGCGCCTGCGCACTGCAGTACTTTGTTCTGCCCTCAACAGGGCAGACAAAGTACATCTGCGCCGGAGCCGCAGCATGAAGAAAAGAAGAGGATGTCATCCTATGAAGATGGGAGGTCCCGGAGTGGACCGCGACACCCATCGGACCGGACCGCAGCGGGGAACGCCCCTGGCTGAGTATAATATAACCTCTTTTTCTCATCTTTCAGGATACATCAGGGGCTTATCTACAGAATTCCAGAATGCTGTAGATAAGCCCCTGATGCCGGTGGGCTTAGCTTACCTTCCATTTTGGGGTGACAGGTTCTCTTTAAAGGGAACCTGTCACCCCGAAAATCGCGGGTGAGGTAAGCCCACCGGCATCAGGGGCTTATCTGCAGCATTCTGTAATGCTGTAGATAAGCCCCCGATGTTACCTGAAAAAGGAGAAAAAGATGTTATATTATACTCACCCAGGGGCGGTCCCGCTGCTGGTCAGGTCAGATGGGCGTCTCTGGTCCGCTGCGGCGCCTCCCATCTTCATTACAAGACGTCCTCTTCTGATCTTCAGCCACGGCTCCGGCGCAGGCGTACTTTGCTCTGCCCTCTTGAGGGCAGAGGATAGTACTGCAGTGTGCAGGCGCCGGAATGGTCAGAGGCCCGGCGCCTGCGCACTGCAGTACTTTGTCTGCCCTCAACAGGGCAGAGCAAAGTACGCCTGCGCCGGAGCCGTGGCTGAAGATCAAAAGAGGACGTCTTGCAATGAAGATGGGAGGCGCCGGAGCGGACCAGAGACGCCCATCCAACCTGACCAGCAGCGGGACCGCCCCTGGGTGAGTATAATATAACGTCTTTTTCTCCTTTTTCAGGTAACATCGGGGGCTTATCTACAGCATTACAGAATGCTGTAGATAAGCCCTTGATGCCGGTGGGCTTACCTCACCAGCGATTTTCGGGGTGACAGGTTCCCTTTAAGAAGTACCACAGGAGAAGCTATGGCAGTAAAGAATGTAGGACAGTGCTTACTGAATGCGTTGGGGGACACTCGCTTATCACGGGATTCAGTCACACAGGCACGGGTTTCCACGTAAACAGACTATCCGTGTCATGATCCGTTCCAGGGTTTATTAGTGTCTGCCCTTTTTTCTGGATGGATCTTGTCAAGGGTTAACTTTGCTCTGCCTCATTCTGGGTTCAGCTTTGCTATTTAGTTCCCATGAATCTTGCTGGCAGTGTCAGCTATAGCTCTGTCTTTGGCGTGTGAACCTGTCTCTGGAAGCCCTTGGTTTGTCCTACTGTGAACCCTGACTTGTCCTGTGTCTGTTATCTACCCCTGCGTGCCCTTTCCCAGTGTCTCTTTGTTTGTCTGTCATTCTGCCTGACTCCCTGGTTCTGATCTTCTGGCTTGGCTTTCGACTCTGTTTAAGTTTGTCCCTATGGTACCGTATTTGCCCAACCTGGTTTACTGATCTGTTGTGAATTCCGCTCTTGGGCTCCCTCCGGTGGTTGTAAGTGGCATTTTTGTGAGTTCTGCTCTTTGGCTCCCTCCTGTGGTTTTGAGTGGTATGGCTGCTTCTTGGATTTAGCTTCAGCAGCTGTTTTCACTGATCGTCTTTCTGGCTCGGCTATGTTAGTCTGGCCTTATCCCTCATTCAATTCCAGTTGTCAATTGTTCCTGCCTGGAGTCATTGCTCTTAGGACTTTCCTGACACTCTGACCAGTTCATCAAAGCTAAGTCCTTGCTTGTCCTTTTGCGGTTCTCTTGTTGTGGACTTTGTTGTTCAGCACTTTCTTTGTTTTTGTTCATTTGTCCAGCTTTTCAGTATGGATCTATTCAGTTGAGCTGGAAGCTCTGGGCAGCAGAGCTTGCCCTCCACACCTTTAGTCAGGTGTGGAGATTTTTGCATTTCTCTGCGGTGGACTTTTTCTAGTTTTTTTTACTGACCGCACAGCGTTCTGTTCTGTACTATTTCTATATAGCTAGAAGTGGCCTCCTGTGCTAAATCTTGTTTCATACTACGTATGTCATTTCCTTCTCCTCTCACAGTCATTATTTGTGGGGGGCTAATCTATCCTTTGGGGATTTTCTCTGAGGCAAGATAGTTTTCCTGCTTCTATCTTTAGGGGTAGTTAGCTCTTAGGCTGTGACGAGATGCCTAGGCCGAGTTAGGAGCATTCCACGGCTACTTCTAGTGTTGTGTTGAGCTTAGGGTCTGCGGTCAGTATAGTTGCCACCTGCTCAGTGCTAGACGCATGTCGCTCCCTAATCACCAGATCATAACACTGATCCCTTGCTACGTTCTGACTATCCATTCTGTCTAAATCCGTTTGTACTGTTGTGCTGTTTTATGCTCTGACTTGGCTGTCCTGACCTTGCTCTCGCCATTAGGTGGCGTCTGTTCAGTTGCTCTGTGTGTGCAGTCTGGCTTCCCTACCAGGCTCCCCCTAGTGGAGGTTGCACTGTACTGCACTGCAGCAGCCTGACAATCCGGTTTATTTTATGCAGCATAAACCGGGTCATGCACAGTTCATTATATACATTTTATACGGCTTCAACTCACAGTCACTAAACACGCAGGACTTCTCACTTCATCCAGTTACCATGGGTGACCGTACGCCGAACAGTTCATCAATGTCCATGGAACACAACAAGCACCAACAGTCTGTTCCACTGGCAGATGCTTCTCTGCTGTTATAGTATCCCCCTCCTCGGGTGTTACCTTTCTGGAGCTCCTGCTCCACATGCTGACCTCCTATCAGTCCTCTCTCCTGGGGAGCTGCCTTACGAGGATCATTGTCCTTGCAAGCAGGGCACTTCCGACAGTTCAGACTCTACGAAGGTCAATAGCTCCCAAAGCAGTGCCTTTCATAGACTCTGCACATTCGGCCTTTCCGTGTGCTCTTCAGGACATTCGTCCCCACCTGGAACCATCCAGCACACAAGCCACTGCGTGTGCTGTTCAGGACGTCCATCCCCACTTGGGACCGTCCAACACACAGGCCTCTCCATGCCCTCTTCAGGACATCCGCCCCCAGCTGGGAACACCCACCACACAGGCCACTCAGTGCCAAAGCCCCACCATGTGCTATTCAGGGAGATATCACTCTCAACACATAGGCTTCCAGGACCTTGCACACGGACATACATACATACAGAGCCAAACACTCTCCACTACATAGACCATGTGACCACTCCATTGTCACATTATGTACCTGTAACCACTCCCATAGGTGGGAGGTGTGTGTGGTTAGCCAGACCCGCCCAGCTCTCCGACTAACCCTGCAAGCCTTCCTTTTAACTATACAAATACTTGTGGGACTACAGGTCCCAGAACAACCTTACTTCAGGCTTACAGTGCAGACTCCCTCTGCGACACATACCGGCCATTTACAATCCTTCCAGTCACTGTTTCACCATCATAATCACAGATACACCATGCATGCACATCCCGAGGAGCGCCTACAGTTCCCCCTAGCTGTAACAGGGATCCCTGCATCACAAGAAGGGCAGATTACTTGCCATGTGGCAACTGACTTTGGGTACAGGTGATCTGATGTCTGGGGCGAAACAAACAGAGGAGTATCTAACCGTGGCAGAGGCAAACAGGGAGGATGCTGAGAGACCGTCTGGGAGGGTCCGACCCGGGTACGTGCTGTGTAGCCATGAGAGAAGCGTAGGGAAAGATGAAGATATGTGTATTGTGCAATCTGTGATAAAAGTTGTGGAGTACCAGAATGTGCTGTGCAAAGAAACCAGTCAAGTCGTTAATTTAAAAGTTGCAAAGGACTGGGCCTCAGTTTGTGTGAAATTGTCTGGAGAGAGTCCCCTGCAGAAGAGAGGAAACTCTGAAGGAGTTGGACCTGGAGACACAGGTACACTTAAGAATGGACAATATGTTTTTGTAAGGGGAGGCCATGGTGTGATGGAGCAGAAGTCCTCAATCACGACTACTGCCCTGGCCAACCCTTACATACAGATGCAGTTTCTAACTATATTGTGTGCAGGAAGTGTGTGTATACAGATGTGCAGCATGTGTTTTGTGAGGGGTCGACTCTGTGGTAGACACGGGTTCACACACGGGACTTATTTTGTTGATTCAAACAAGCGGTTTATTAAAGTTCATAAATCATCAGGGTTAACAGAAATGAAACAGCATCTTCAAAGTAAATAAAAGGTACAACAGAACAACTCAGAAAATAACTAGTCCATAAGACACACGGGTTTACCCATTTAAACGTGAGTCTTTACTTCTCAGACTCCAGCAGGATCTGAGCAGCACATGCAAGGCTTCCTCACCTTGCAAAAAACACAGACCAAGTGAAACAGCACCTCTGCCTTAAATCACACCATCCAACACCTAGACTGGAGGTAAGTGAGCAGCCGATCCCATCCAGCTCGTTCAGCTGCTCGTAAAACTTGGACCTATAATTCGAGACAATTAAAATACCTCTCAGCACTAAGTGTGCTGGAGCCTGATTCTCCGGGTCCTACATCATTGAGGCTTGGCACCTTGGGGTAATATACCTCCCATACACGACCTGTCTAGCTGCCATCTTACAGTGTATGGAGGTGTGCCAAGTGTCTGGGGTGTGTGCCCCGTATATGTATGCTCTAATGCAATGTATGCACTGCGCTACAAAATGTTTTCAATTACTTAACACATTAAAAGGTAGCATTTCTGAGTTTGCACAAAATTCATGAACCACATGCACTATTTTGAAGAATTTGGAGCCAAAAACATCAATGAATACTACAAGTAAAAAAAAGAAGTGACTTAATCAAAAAACGTTAATGATTAAAGTCTGCTCAAAATTTTCAAGAACTTTCTGTCATTTTTTATGGTATTCCAGAATACCCCATACTAATTTTCACTCCTGACATGTTTCCACTGCCCTGAAGTGGCTGCAGAAGAATCTATAACAATCAAAATTGTGTTCAGCATATCATATAGTGTTCGCATTGCTACATTCATATCGATGACTGTGTGACAAAGATAATGCTTGGTGAAGGTTTGAGCGGACTTGATTACAAATTTGAGCTTTCCCCGGTTCATGTGATTTGAGTCATCCTGCAAGAATCATCTATATATATAATTGTCTAAGGGGTACTTTAGTCTTTCTGTCAGCAACTTACGTAACGGAAATCCCGCGTCGCTGATTGGTCTCGCCAGCTGCCTGTCATGGCTGCCGCGACCAATCAGCGATGGGCACAGTCCGATTAGTCCCTCCCCTACTCCCCTGCAGTCAGTGCCCGGCGCCCGCTCCGTAATCCCCTCCAGTCACTGCTCACACAGGGTTAATGCCAGCAGTAACGGGACGCGGGTACCGCACTCCGTTACCGCTGCTATTAACCCTGTGTGTCCCCAACTTTTTGCCTATGTAGCATTAATAGTAAAAAGATGTAATGTTAAAAATAATAAAAAAACAAAACACCTGCTATTCTCACCTTCCGTCGTCCGACGATGCACTCGCGCCGGTCGCCATCTTCCATTCCCAGAGATGCATTGCAAAATTACACAGAAGACTTAGCGGCCTCGCGAGACCACTAAGTCATCTTGGTAATTTCACAATGCATCCTGGGAACGGAAGATGGCGGCAGCCGCGCGCGCATCGCCAGAGTTTTGCTGGATCCCAGGGGGTGAGTATATAACTATTTTTTATTTTAATTATTTTTTGTAACAGGGATATGGTGCCCACACTGCTAAATACTGCGTGGGCAGTGTTATATACCGCGTGGCTGCTATATACTACATGGGCAGTGTTATATACTCCGTGGGCTGTGTGATATTCTCCGTGGGCTGTGCTATATACTACGTGCCCTGTGTTATATGTTACATGGGCTGTGCTATATACTACGTGGCTGTGTTATATACTGCGTGGCTGCTATATACTGCGTGGGCTGTGTTATATAGTACATGGGCTATGTTATATGGTACGTGGGCTGTGTTATATACTCCGTGTGCTGTGTGATATACTGCGTGGGCTGTGTTATATACTATGTCGCCTGTGTTATATACTGCGTGGCTGCGTGGGTTGTGTTATATAGTATGTGGGCTTGTTATATACTGTTTGGGCTGTGTTATATACTGCGTGGCCACTGTTATATACTGCATGGCCTGTATTAATGCATCGGGTATTCTACAATATGTACAGTATGTATGTATATAGCAGCCACATAGTATATAGCACAGGCCACGTAGTATTTGCTATATACTACGTGGCCTCTGCTATATACTATGTGGCTGCTATATACATACATACATATTCTAGAATACCCGATGCTTTAGAATCGGGACACCATCTAGTAGTTCTATATAAGCGAAGAAAACTACAATACCGAGTAAAACAGTTAATCTTAGAAATCGACCAAGTAACACAAATTTGTTAGCTAGAACCACAGTGTATATCTCCTTAGGTCTACTAAGTCTACTTGCTTTTACTGATATTAAAGATATTGCAATAATGATTTTGGCTGCAGGATTATTAAGCAGTTTTATAAAAGATCTGAAAATACCATGAAGGCAACATTTTGCCAGCAGATATGAGACATTAGAATCTAGGTCAGAATAGAAAGATACTGGAGATATTCAGCAAAAGCTGATTTGTCACTAATAGATTAATGATAATCGTGAACTGTCTGTGGTTGTGTGACTGCCCACTTATAACCCAAATCCTACGAGTAATCTTACAATTTGTAGTCATCAGTTCTGGTGCTTTAGGCTCTAAAGAATGAACATCAACCACATTCTTCTTGAAAAACACACTATACTTTATACATACAGTTGAAACTAGAAGTTTACATAAACTATATAAAAAGACACATATGCATGTTTTTCCTCAATATCTGACACGAAATCAGAATAAACCTTTCCCATTTTAGGTCAATTAGGATTACCATAATTATTAATATTTGCCAAATGTCAGAATAATGAGAGAGAGAATGTTTTAAGGTATTTTTATCATTAATTGTAAAGTCAAAAGTTTATGTACATTTCAATAGTATTTGGTACCATTGCCCTTAACCTGAATGACCTGGGTCAAACGTTTGGGATATCCTTCCACAAGCTTCTCACAATACTTGGTCAGAATTTGGGCCCATCCCTCCTGACAAAACTGGTGTAACTGATCCAGGTTTGTAGGTCGTCTTGCTCACACTTGCCTTTTCAGCTTTGCCCATACATTTTCAATAGGATTGAGATCAGGGCTTTCTGATGGCTGCTTCAAAACATTGACTTTGCTATCCTAAAGCCACTTTGGTACCATTTTGACAATGTGCTTCTGGTCATTGTCAGTTTGGAAGACCCATTTCTGCCAAAGCTTTAACTTCCTGGCTGATGTGTTTAGATGTTGCTTCAGTATTGCCACATAATTTTCTTTTCTCATGATGCTATCTATTTTGTGGGGTGTACCAGTCCCTCCTGCAGCAAAACAACCCCACAACATGATGCTGCCACCCCCGCTTTTCACAGTTGGGATGATGTTCTTAGTCTTCCAAGCCTCTCACTTTTTCCTCCAAATGTAATGATGGTCATTATGCCCCTAAAGTTCAATTTTAGTTTTATCAGACCACAGGGCACATCTCCAAAAATTAAGGTCTTTGTTTCTGTGTGCATTGCAAACATTAATCTGTCTTTTTATGTTTCTTTTTGAGTAATGCCTTCTTCCTGGCAGAGTGACCTTTCATTCCATGTTGATACAGTACTCATTTCATTGTGGATATTGACACAAACTTATCAGCTTCCGCCATCATCTTCACAAGGTCTTTTGCTTTTGTCCTTGGGTTGATATGCTGGTCAGACCAAAGCATGTTCATCTCTGGGACACAGAACCCATCTCCCTCCTGAGCATTATGATGGCTGGACATTCCCATTTTGTTTGTACTTGCATATAAACGTTTGTACAGAAGAATGCAGCACCTTCAGGTATCTTGAAATTGTTCCCAAGGATGAGCCAGATGTGCAAGTCCACAATTCTCTTCCTGATATCTTGGGGGATTTCTTTAGACTTTCCCATGATGCTACACAAAGAAGCAATGTGTGTTCAGGTGTGCATTAAAATACACCCACATGTGTGTCTGTAATTAACTCAGATGTTACCAAAAAATCTACCAGAAGCTTCCAAACACATGACATCATCATATGGGCAGTCCAAAACTTTTTAAAAGCATAATAATCTTAGTGTATGTAAACTTTTGACTTTGCAGTAAGTAATAAAAATGCCTTAAAATATTTTCTCTCGCTCATTATTCTGGCATTTGGCAAATATTAATAATTATGGTAATCCTAATTGACCAAAAACGGGAAAGGTTTATTCAGATTTCAAATATTGAGAAAAATATGCATATGTGTCTTTTTATATAATGTATGTAAACTTTTAGCTTCAACTGTATATTCCAGTATTTAGTATTGCTAAGTCATTTTCTCCTACATTTTTTAAGTAACGTTGTAAAGGGAAATTCTTTTGTAATAAGGCATCTGAGGGTACATAACATACTTTTATTCTGATGGATTTCATATAAAAAAACCAAACTGTATAAAGTCAGAGAGACACAGTGGTACAGTAGCCCCTTTGGGTCCAATATTACAGCTACAAACAAGTCAGAGACTACACAGAGCTATGACATGGCCATATGCATGAGGTCTTAGGCTGAGGTTATACAAGGATTTTCTGAGCTGAGGTGGAAACTACAACACCACAATTACAGAACATATGAATACATTATGTTTCATTGCCATTCAACTTTCATGAGAATATGATGTAATTAATATATTAATAGGAAGTTGCATGAATGTCTCACGCAGGTCAACAATTTCTGGTAAGGCTTAGTCGAAAGCTTTTTCCATTTACAATTTTATTTCTATAAAGGAAGAGTCATAATTAGGACAGGGATCGTAATGCAAATGCTCAGACTGACTGGTGGCTCTCCCGACCTGAGTGTGACAGCTGCATAGAAATACATACTGTCACGCTCGGACTGAGCACAAGTGTCACTCTGTGACGGTCTTTGGGGGAAAAAGAGTGGCCTCAAATCATCTCTGGAACTGGGATGCTAATTATTCCCATCCCAGGGGTACTCTAGAAGGTAGAGAGGCCCGGATCTCTAACCTTTCAATGCTTCTGTTAAATCCTAACCCGTCCCCCAAGCCATGAGGAATGGTACAGAAATGTAAGGTAAACAAGACACAAAGACAAAACAGGGATCACAGAAAACCTATATCACACAAAAGCACAAACCAACTATAGGAAGGAGGATAAGGACAGGGAGGAATAATCAAAATGGGAACCAGGGACCAGGAGATAGACACACATATACTACAGCAAACTACAGATCGCCAATACAACAACAACTACAACAACTTCACTCCAACCATTTATCATGAATCTTTCACCGGCAGGGACTAAACTCCCAGAGCCAGTATATATGAATGGAGTAAATGATAAGCAGTTGCAGCTGTGTACAACCAGGCTGCATGGTCTCAGACAGCATGGAAAGAGTCCTTAACCTTCTTATCACCAAAGGAAATACATTTAAAATAGGACATTGATGTCTAACTCCAAGTCTTCCAGGTTACTATGACTAGAGAGGAGCGAATATTTCAATGTTCGGTTCGGATATCAATAGCTGAATTTTCAATATTCGCCAATTTATTTGTTGCGTATTCGCCGAACATAGCCAAACACCATTCAAGTCAATGGGAGGCAAAACCAAATGAAAGCACAACAAATATCTACAGGTAACTTTGACATAGTGGGAATAACCGAGACATGGTTAGATGAAAGCTATGACTGGGCAGTTAACTTACAGGGTTACAGTCTGTTTAGAAAGGATCGTAAAAATCGGAGAGGAGGAGGGGTTTGTCTCTATGTAAAGTCTTGTCTAAAGTCCACTTTAAGGGAGGATATTAGCGAAGGGAATGAGGATGTCGAGTCCATATGGGTTGAAATTCATGGAGGGAAAAATGGTAACAAAATTCTCATTGGGGTCTGTTACAAACCCCCAAATATAACAGAAAGCATGGAAAGTCTACTTCTAAAGCAGATAGATGAAGCTGCAACCCATAATGAGGTCCTGGTTATGGGGGACTTTAACTACCCGGATATTATCTGGGAAACAGAAACCTGTGAAACCCATAAAGGCAACAGGTTTCTGCTAATAACCAAGAAAAATTATCTTTCACAATTGGTGCAGAATCCAACCAGAGGAGCAGCACTTTTAGACCTAATACTATCTAATAGACCTGACAGAATAACAAATCTGCAGGTGGTTGGGCATTTAGGAAATAGCGACCACAATATTGTGCAGTTTCACCTGTCTTTCACTAGGGGGACTTGTCAGGGAGTCACAAAAACATTGAACTTTAGGAAGGCAAAGTTTGAACAGCTTAGAGATGCCCTTAATCTGGTAGACTGGGACAATATCCTCAGAAATGAGAATACAGATAATAAATGGGAAATGTTTAAGAACATCCTAAATAGGCAGTGTAAGCGGTTTATACCTTGTGGGAATAAAAGGACTAGAAATAGGAAAAACCCAATGTGGCTAAACAAAGAAGTAAGACAGGCAATTAACAGTAAAAAGAAAGCATTTGCACTACTAAAGCAGGATGGCACCATTGAAGCTCTAAAAAACTATAGGGAGAAAAATACTTTATCTAAAAAACTAATTAAAGCTGCCAAAAAGGAAACAGAGAAGCACATTGCTAAGGAGAGTAAAACTAATCCCAAACTGTTCTTCAACTATATCAATAGTAAAAGAATAAAAACTGAAAATGTAGGCCCCTTAAAAAATAGTGAGGAAAGAATGGTTGTAGATGACGAGGAAAAAGCTAACATATTAAACACCTTCTTCTCCACGGTATTCACGGTGGAAAATGAAATGCTAGGTGAAATCCCAAGAAACAATGAAAACCCTATATTAAGGGTCACCAATCTAACCCAAGAAGAGGTGCGAAACCGGCTAAATAAGATTAAAATAGATAAATCTCCGGGTCCGGATGGCATACACCCACGAGTACTAAGAGAACTAAGTAATGTAATAGATAAACCATTATTTCTTATTTTTAGTGACTCTATAGCGACAGGGTCTGTTCCGCAGGACTGGCGCATAGCAAATGTGGTGCCAATATTCAAAAAGGGCTCTAAAAGTGAACCTGGAAATTATAGGCCAGTAAGTCTAACCTCTATTGTTGGTAAAATATTTGAAGGGTTTCTGAGGGATGTTATTCTGGATTATCTCAATGAGAATAACTGTTTAACTCCATATCAGCATGGGTTTATGAGAAATCGCTCCTGTCAAACCAATCTAATCAGTTTTTATGAAGAGGTAAGCTATAGACTGGACCACGGTGAGTCATTGGACGTGGTATATCTCGATTTTTCCAAAGCGTTTGATACCGTGCCGCACAAGAGGTTGGTACACAAAATGAGAATGCTTGGTCTGGGGGAAAATGTGTGTAAATGGGTTAGTAACTGGCTTAGTGATAGAAAGCAGAGGGTGGTTATAAATGGTATAGTCTCTAACTGGGTCGCTGTGACCAGTGGGGTACCGCAGGGGTCAGTATTGGGACCTGTTCTCTTCAACATATTCATTAATGATCTGGTAGAAGGTTTACACAGTAAAATATCGATATTTGCAGATGATACAAAACTATGTAAAGCAGTTAATACAAGAGAAGATAGTATTCTGCTACAGATGGATCTGGATAAGTTGGAAACTTGGGCTGAAAGGTGGCAGATGAGGTTTAACAATGATAAATGTAAGGTTATACACATGGGAAGAGGGAATCAATATCACCATTACACACTGAACGGGAAACCACTGGGTAAATCTGACAGGGAGAAGGACTTGGGGATCCTAGTTAATGATAAACTTACCTGGAGCAGCCAGTGCCAGGCAGCAGCTGCCAAGGCAAACAGGATCATGGGGTGCATTAAAAGAGGTCTGGATACACATGATGAGAGCATTATACTGCCTCTGTACAAATCCCTAGTTAGACCGCACATGGAGTACTGTGTCCAGTTTTGGGCACCGGTGCTCAGGAAGGATATAATGGAACTAGAGAGAGTACAAAGGAGGGCAACAAAATTAATAAAGGGGATGGGAGAACTACAATACCCAGATAGATTAGCGAAATTAGGATTATTTAGTCTAGAAAAAAGACGACTGAGGGGCGATCTAATAACCATGTATAAGTATATAAGGGGACAATACAAATATCTCGCTGAGGATCTGTTTATACCAAGGAAGGTGACGGGCACAAGGGGGCATTCTTTGCGTCTGGAGGAGAGAAGGTTTTTCCACCAACATAGAAGAGGATTCTTTACTGTTAGGGCAGTGAGAATCTGGAATTGCTTGCCTGAGGAGGTGGTGATGGCGAACTCAGTCGAGGGGTTCAAGAGAGGCCTGGATGTCTTCCTGGAGCAGAACAATATTGTATCATACAATTATTAGGTTCTGTAGAAGGACGTAGATCTGGGTATTTATTATGATGGAATATAGGCTGAACTGGATGGACAAATGTCTTTTTTCGGCCTTACTAACTATGTTACTATGTAACTTCAAACGGCCCCATCAGCAGCCAAACCACATCAGAATAAGGGGGAGATACCAGGAAAGTGGCCTCAATTCACCCACAGTACAAAATGTAGCATGGCATGGTAGCATTCACACCATGCATGAAGTATCGTGATCTGGGCCAGCATTTCCAGCTTTCAATTGAATGTCAAAGTAAGATGAGGTGGGGGAGGGACTGTCCCGATCAGAGTTACCGTGACGAGGTGGGATGGCTTTTGTGCTATTTTTTGATCAAAAAACAGTATTACTAAAAACTCTGTTTTATTTAAATGCACTTTTGCTTTTTTACTTAGTTACATCAGGGTTTTCGTTTACTTTTTTCTCTTGTAGGTTTCAATGTTTTGTGGCCAATGTGAACATGCGTATAACCTCTGCATGTGTACCAACTCAATTTAAGCTCAATTTTGTGTTTTTTTTCTCTGTATTATTGCATTCTGTGCAAGCCGGGGTGTGGCCTCCCTGTTTCTGAGCTAGAGACTATATAGGGCTTCCCCAGTCTAGTGTTTCACTGGTTGGGCCCAGTCCTTTTATCTGCCCTTATTCACACTGAGGTCAACATTGACACAATGTAAGGTTTTAATATTAGACAGTGTAGGACTGTCCCGATCAGAGTTACCGTGATGAGGTGGGATGGCTTTTGTGCTATTTTTTAATCAAAAAACAGTATTACTAAAAACTCTGTGTTATTTAAATGCACTTTTGCTTTTTTACTTAGTTACATCAGGGTTTTCATTTACTTTTTTCTCTTGTAGGTTTCAATGTTTTGTGGCCAATGTGAACATGCGTTTAACCTCTGCATGTGTACCAACTCAATTTAAGCTCAATTTTGTGTTGTTTTTTTTTCTCTGTATTGTTGCATTCTGTGCAAGCCGGGGTGTGGCCTCCCTGTTTCTGAGCTAGAGACTATATAAGGCTTCCCCAGTCTAGTGTTTCACTGGTTGGGCCCAGTCCTTTCGCCTGCCCTTATTCACACTGAGGTCAACATTGAAACAATGTAAGGTTTTAATATTAGACAGTGTAGGACTGTCCCGATCAGAGTTACCGTGACGAGGTGGGATGGCTTTTGTGCTATTTTTTAATCAAAAAACAGTATTACTAAAAACTCTGTGTTATTTAAATGCACTTTTGCTTTTTTACTTAGTTATATCAGGGTTTTCGTTTACTTTTTTCTCTTGTAGGGATCGGTGTAGGCCTGCTGCTCTGGGAGCCCTGATACCACATGCAACAGCTCAACCTGCTTTCATGCTCATCCACATTCAGGTAGTACAAATATCAGTTCTGTAGACTAGACTACTATTGTCAGAAAAATCTAAGAATAATAGTAACACAGATAGTTGACTCAAAGAAAGCGGAGGCCTGACGGTCTTGGAGACCTCCAGCTATGGGCAACACACATGAAGGAGACCCAACCAGGATTCTACACATTTAGAATAATTAGTGGCTTTACACCAACAAAGTGGCATCAATTGAAATAGAGTAGAATTAGTATAGCTGGGACCTACACCTCTTCCAGTACAGCCAACCAAGTGTAACTAGGTAGCCTACTAAATCCCAACTCAGATAAGTGGCAGCAGGTGAAAACTGTGTATGCGAGGAGTGATAAGGAGGTGGATCCAGGTGCTACTCCAATGCTGACCTACAGAGGGTGGCAGCTGACCCCCTACCGTGGGTAGGCTGCTACAGCCCGAAGGAGGGATAAGGAATGCAGGCAGGCAGTGTAGTGTCACTGGAACCATGGGTGCAGATGGGACCAGCTAAGGAACAGAAAAGCACTGGCAGATGTGGGTTTGACCAGGTGTTAGACAGATGGGAATGGCATGTGTGATCTGGACCAGCTGCTAGACAGAAGAGCAGAGACAGGTAAGAGCGGATGGACACAGACAGGTATGAGCAGATGGGTACATGGGTACATGGTAGACAAGCAGACGGGTGGACCTCGGTGACCTGACAACTAGCAAACACGCAAGGCAAGCTAACAATGTAGCTTAGGTACCTCCATATTGGAGGAGAAGTCTTAAATAGGAGTCACCCGTCTATAGGCTGGGAATACCTTAGGTTGATGTGAGCGGACCCTCTAAGAGAGAGGGAGCGTGCGTGCGCCCTAAGCATAGTGCCCGGGCCTACAACTGAACCTTGGAGGACACCCAAACATAGGGGGTGAGATGAGAAGGTGGTGTGTGATTGGGAGACACTGATTGTCCTGTCTGTTAGGTACGAGGAGATCCAACAAAGGGTCAAGTCTTTAATGTCAACAGATCAGAATGTCTGTAGTAAGAGGGAATGGTCCACGGTTTCAAATGCAGATGCCAGGTCCAGGAGAAGACGGACAAATTTGCGTCACTTTCATTTGGCGTTGGTGACTTTAGTCAGGGCATTTTCAGTAGAATGATGTGGAGTGGACGTATTTCAGCAGTTTTGAGGCATAGGGGAGAAATGAGATGGGGTGATTCCTAGACACAGAGGAATAGTCAAGGGTGGGCTTTTTGAACATGGGTGTGATCAAGGTATGTTTCAATCAGGAGGGAAGACACCAGTTGTTAGTGACAGTTTGAAGAGGTGAGTTAGGCTTGGGATGAAGACTGTGGCAAGGTTTGGAATGAGCTGGGATGTTATTGTGTCAAGTTCACAGGTGATAAGGCAAAGTCTTCAGCTGAGATGAGAGGAGAGGGAGGGGGAGCTGGTGGACATAGGAGAGGATTGAAAGTACTGAATAGCTGTTTAGGGTTGTGAGACAGGTATGATATGAGGGATGAAAAATCGGTTTGTTTTGCTGCAGTGAGCAATTGCGCAGCATTTTTGCAACTTCTGTTACTGGATGGACTACTCCACTCCATTTCTTTGACAGCCGCACAGCGGTATGCTTTGTAGATGAGGCCCAGAAAGAACATGTGCTCTAGTAGATGGCAAGCACTGCATCAAGTGGCCTCTGCTCCTCTTCCTCCACTTAGCATCACACACAGTACAGTCCTCAGTGGTGGCATCCCAATTACCCTTGCTTTCCCCCACATCACAGCTCTCTAACCGCCCAACTGACTGTTGGGAACCACAGATGGCTGAGTCTGCAGATGTGTTCACACATTGTATGCCATGGGCATTGGAAGTGTACTCCAAAGATTCACAGAGACAAGAGGAGGAAATCATCTGCACCGATGGCCACATTATTTTCTGTTTGATCCAGGGCCGGACAAAGTAGGGTCCGAACAGAATTCCATCACTCGCTGGTTCGATTGCCACCGAGACTCGCCAATGCAAGCCTATGGGTGCGAGAAGAAAATCGCACAGCACTCAGTCCATGCGAGTGCTGTCTGATTTTTACACACCGATGTCCTTTGAAAAGCTGTCAATTCATGTGCCGCCATGTACATTAAAATCACATTGACAGGTTAGAATAGAATAGAAAAAATAGATATATACATATAGAATACATATATATATATATATATATATATATATATATATATTGCTCAAAAAATAAAGGGAGCACTTAAACAACAATATAACTCCAAGTAAATCAAGCTTCTGTGAATTCAAACTGTCCACTTAGGAAGCAACACTGTTTGACAATCAATTTCACATGCTGTTGTGCAAATGGAAAAGACAACAGATGGAAATTATTGGCAATTATCAAGACACACTCAGTAAAGAAGTGGTTCTGCAGGTGGGGACCACAGACCACATCTCAGTACCAATGCTTTCTGGCTGATGTTTTGGTCACTTTTGAATGTTGGTTTTGCTGTCACACTCATGGTAGCATGAGACAGACTCTACAATCAACACTAAATGAAATATTCCAGATGTAAATCTTTATTCATTACATAGTTGAATGTGTTGGGAACGATAAAACCTAAAAATTATCAACGTAAATCACAACTAATATCCCACAGAGGTCTGAAGTTGGAATGATGCTCAAAATCAAAGTGGAAAATAAAGTTACAGGCTGATCGAACTTCAGTGAAAATGCCTCAAGACAAGGAAATGATGCTCAGTAGTGTGTGTTGCCTCCACGTGCCTGTATGACCTCCCTACAACGCCTGGGCATGCTCCTGATGAGGCGGTGGATGGTTTCCTGATGGATCTCCTCACAGACCTGGACTAAAGCATCCGCCAACTCCTGGACAGTCTGTCTGTGGTGCAACATGACGTTGGTGGATGATGTGAGACTTGATGTCCCAGATGTGTTCGGGTTCAGGTCTGGAGAATGGGCAGGCCAGTCCATAGCTTCAATACCTTCATCTTGCAGGAACTGCTGACACACTCCAGCCAAATGAGGTGGCTGGAGTGTCCAGCATTAGGAAGAACCCTGGGCCAACTGCACCAGCATATGGTCTCACAAGGGGTCTGAGGATCTCATCTCGGTACCTAATGGCAGTCAGGCTACCTCTGGCGAGCACATAGAGGGCTGTGCAGCCCTCCAAAGAAATGCCACCCCACACCATTACTGACCCACTGCCAAATCGGTCATGCTGAAGGATATTGCAGGCAGCAGATCACTCTCCACAGTGTCTCCACACTCTGTCACGTCTTTCACATCTGCTCAGTGTGAACCTACTTTCATCTATGAAGAGCACAGGGCGCCAGTGGCGAATTTGCCAATCCTGGTTTTCTGTGGCAAATGCCAAGTGTCCTGCACGGTGATGGGCTGTGAGTACAACCCCCATCTGTGGACTCAAACCATCCTGATGGAGTCGGATTCTAACCATTTGTGCAGACATATGCACATTTGTGGCCTGCTGGAGGTAATTTTGCAAGGCTCTGGCAGTGCTCTTCCTTCCACAAAGGTTGAGGTAGTAGTCCTGCTGCTGGGTTGTTGCCCTCCTACGGCCCCCTCCACGTCTCCTGGTGTACTGGACTGTCTCCTGGTAGCATCTCCAGCCTCTGGACACTATGCTGACGGACACAGCAAACCTTCTTGCCACAGCTCGCATTGATGTGCCATCCTGGATGAGCTGCACTACCTGATCCACTTGTGTGGGTTGTAGATCCATCTCATGCTACCACTAGTGTGAAAGCACAACCAACATTCAAAAGTGACCAATACATTAGCCAGAAAGCATTGGTACTGAGATGTGTCTGAGGTCCCCACCTGCAGAACCACTCCTTTATTAAGTGTGTCTTGATAATTGCCAATAATTTTCAAATGTTGTCTATTCCATTTGCACAACAGCATGTGAAGTTGATTGTCAGTGCTGCTTCCTAAGTGGCCAGTTTGATTTCACAGAAGTTTGATTTACTTGGAGTTATATTCTGTTGTTTAAGTGTTCCCTTTACTTTTTTGAGCAGTGTATATACAGTATATTGTAAGATAGCACTTAGTGAGTGTGTTGGGGGACACTTGCTTAGTACATGATTCAGTCACACAGGCAAGGGTTTCAACTTAAACAGTCTATCCGGTTTATTTTATCCAGCATAAACCACGTCATGCACAGTTCATTATATATACTTTATATGGCTTCAACTCACAGTCACTAAACCCACCGGACTTCTCACTTATTCCAGTTACCATGGGTGACCGTATGCCTAACAGTTCATCAATGTCCATGGAACACAACAAGCACCAACAGTCTGTTCCACTGGCAGATACTTCTCTGCCGTTATAATAGTCCTCCTCCCAGGTGTTACCTATCTGGAGCTACTGCTCCACACTCCAACCTCCTGTCAGTCCTTTCTCCTGGGGAGCCGCCTTACGGGGATCACTGTCCTGGCGACCAGGGCACTCCCGACAGTCCAGACCCAACGAAGGTCAGTAGCTCCCCAACAAAGTGCTTTCAAAGAATCTGCGCACTTCAGGACGTCCGTCCCCACCTGGGACTGTCCAACACACAGGCCCCTGCATGTGCTATTCAGGACGTCTGTCCCTGATTGAGACCATCCAACACAGGTCTCTCCGTGCGCTTGCAGCGCCCCAGGGTCCTGGTCATTGCAGTAATACCATTCTCCTCTAGGGGGGAGTGATATTACGTTTGGAGGCAAAGAAGGACAACTGAATCCAGGTATCACAAACATACAACACATTTCGCACACCAGACCACCAGGGGGAGCTCTGCTCCTATTTATTAGGGCACTCCTCACACTTAGGTAAAACTGGTTGCCTGGGGAGGAAGTTAGTTAGTTGCTGCCTGAGATTTGCTTGGGTAGTTGGTCCCTGACAGGGGTGGGAGCCTGTCAAAGGTCGAGACAGAAGGACATGGAGCTGTGCCTGCCCTAAGTGCGGCAGCTTCCAGAAAGAGACACTGAAGGAGAACTGTATTGTAGTGAGGGTGAAGAAGTCATCGCAAAGGAGTGGATATCAGAGGAGTTCTGCCCTACACAGGCTGCCTCCTTCTGAGGATCCCGGTAATCAGAACACCGAGGGAGCAACAGTCATTTACGCCTTGCTCCAGAGACCGGCAGGACAGCTAAATTCACGTTACCTGCCCGCCCTATACCCAGGAGGCAAGGTGGCACCCCTTAAAGGCTGGGGCATGATAGAGTCCCTGTAAAACACCTCAAGCCATCGGTCATACGGGTTTGTCCTATCCATCTGGGGGGCAGAGAGAGACATACAGTCATTGCCAAAAGTATTAACACCCCTGCAATTCTGTCAGATAATACTCAGTTTCGTCCTGAAAATGATTGCAATCACAAATTCTTTGGTATTATTATCTTCATTTAATTTGTCTTAAATTAAAAAACACAAAGGAGAATGAAGCAAAAAGAAAAACATTGATCATTTCACACAAAACTCCAAAAATGGGCCAGACAAAAGTATTGGCACCCTCAGCCTAATACTTGGTTGCACAACCTTTAGCCAAAATAACTGCGACCAACCGCTTCTGGTAACCATAAATGAGTTTCTTACAAAGCTCTGCTGGAATTTTAGACCATTCTTCTTTGGCAAACTGCTCCAGGTCCCTGATATTTGAAAGGTGCCTTCTCCAAACTGCCATTTTTAGATCTCTCCACAGGTGTTCTATGGGATTCAGGTCTGGACTCATTGCTGGCCACCTTAGAAGTCTCCAGTGCTTTCTCTCAAACCATTTTCTAGTGCTTTTTGAAGTGTGTTTTGGGTCATTGTCCTGCTGGAAGACCCATGAC
Organism: Ranitomeya imitator; assembly: GCF_032444005.1. NCBI lineage: Eukaryota > Metazoa > Chordata > Amphibia > Anura > Dendrobatidae > Ranitomeya > Ranitomeya imitator. The sequence goes on from NC_091288.1 coordinate 67,610,719, forward strand.
CTCTGAGGGAGACCCAGCTTTCTCACACTAGGCCCTACATTATGCTGCAAAATTTGTTGGCAGTCTTCAGACTTCATAATGCCATGCACACGGTCAAGCAGTCCAGTGCCAGAGGCAGCAAAGCAACCCTGTTGTGAATTCTGTGGCAGAGCTCCCTCCTGTGGTCACAAGTGGTACTTCGGCTGATTCTCTCTGTGAGCTTCTGTTTGTGGAGGGAAGTGGTACTGCGGCTTCTGAGTTTCCTCCCTCAGGTGATCTGGTGAGGTCGTTAGGTGCTTCTCTACTTAACTCCACCTAATGCTTTGATCCTGGCTTCCTGTCAATGTTCCAGTGTTGGACTTGCTTTTCCCTGGATCATTCCTGTGGCCTGCTGCTCTGCATAGCTAAGTTCTTCTTTGCTATTTGTTTGCTATTTTTTCTGTCCAGCTTGTCTAATCTGTTGCTGGAAGCTCTGGGACGCAAAGGGTGTACCTCCGTGCCGTTAGTTCGGTACGGAGGGTCTTTTTGCCCCCTTTGCGTGGTTTTCTTTAGGGTTTTGTGTAGACCGCAAAGTTACCTTTCTATCCTCGCTCTGTTAAGAAAGTCGGGCCTCACTTTGCTGAATCTATTTCATCTCTACGTTTGTCTTTTCATCTTAACTCACAGTCATTATATGTGGGGGGCTGCCTTTTCCTTTGGGGTATTTCTCTGAGGCAAGGTAGGCTTATTTTCTATCTTCAGGCTAGTTAGTTTCTCAGGCTGTGCCGAGTTGCATAGGCAGAGTTAGGCGCAATCCACGGCTGCCTCTAGTGTTGTTTGGAGAGGATTAGGGATTGCGGTCTGCAGAGTTCCCACGTCTCAGAGCTCGTTCTATGATTTTGGGTTATTGTCAGATCACTGTATGTGCTCTGACCGCTATGTCTAATGTGGTACTGAATTGCCTTTCATAACACAACCCCAAAACATCAGGGAGCCTCTGCCATGTTTGACTGTAGGGACTGTGTTCTTTTCTTTGAATGCCTCTTTTTTTCTCCTGTAAACTCTATGGTGATGCCTTTGCCCAAAAAGCTCAACCTTTGTCTCATCTGTCCAGAGAACATTCTTCCAAAATGTTTTAGGCTTTTTCAGGTAAGTTTTGGCAAACTCCAGCCTGGCTTTTTTATGTCTCGGGGTAAGAAGTGGGGTCTGTCTGGGTCTCCTACCATACAGTCCCTTTTCATTCAGACGCCGACGGATAGTACGGGTTGACATTGTTGTACCCTCGGACTGCAGGGCAGCTTGAACTTGTTTGGATGTTAGTCAAGGTTCTTTATCCAACATCCGCACAATCTTGCGTTGAAATCTCTTGTCAATTTTTCTTTTCCATCCACATCTAGGGAGGTTAGCCACAGTGCCATGGGCATTAAACTTCTTGATGACACTGCGCACGGTAGACACAGGAACATTCAGGTCTTTGGAGATGGACTTGTAGCCTTGAGATTGCTCATGCTTCCTCACAATTTGGTTTCTCAAGTCCTCAGACAGTTCTTTGGTCTTCTTTCTTTTCTCCATGCTCAATGTGGTACACACAAGTACACAGGACTTTAATCCATGTCAACTGGCTGCAAGTGTGATTTAGTTATTGCCAACACCTGTTAGGTGCCACAGGTAAGTTACAGGTGCTGTTAATTACACAAATTAGAGAAGCATCACATGATTTTTCGAACGGTGCCAATACTTTTGTCCACCCCCTTTTTTATGTTTGGTGTGGAATTATATCCAATTTGGCTTTAGGACAATTATTTTTGTGTTTTTTCATTTAAGACAAATTAAATTAAGATAATAATACCAAAGAATTTGTGATTGCAATCATTTTCAGGAAGAAACTGAGTATTATCTGACAGAATTGCAGGGGTGTTAATACTTTTGGCCATGACTGTAACATCTGTAACATCTTCAACAGTTGCGAGGACCTTATGAGAAGCTTAGCAGTAAGGTACTACAACACCAAGGCGCTAGAGGAAGGCTACTGATTTCTATCTGGACAAGGGGACTCTGGATTTGCTTCCAAACCAGCCGGACTCTGCCTGCCCTGTGGTCTGGTACCCTGGACTGTGGATGCTGAATCCTTCAGTAAAAGGTAAAGAGACTGCAACCTTGTGTCCTTGTTAGTGTTGAGTGATACTTTCCGATATTTGAAAGTATCGGTAACGGATGGTATCGGCTGATACCGGCAAAATATCGGATCTCGCCGATACCGATACCCGATACCAATACAAGTCAATGGCGAACGCTTGCAGCGGTGACAACCAGGGTCCTTCAGAGGGGTGAGTATAGCCAAATTTTTTATTTTTATTCTTTATTTTTTACATTAATATGGATCCCAGGGACTGAAGGAGAGTTTCCTCTTCTTCAGACCCTTGGAACCATACGCACCGCACACTCCGATACCGATTTCCGATATCACAAAAATATCGGAACTCGGTATCGGAATTCCGATACAGCAAATATAGGCCGATACCCGATACTTGCAGAATCGGAATGCTCAACACTAGTCCTTGTTCTTCTCTGCGCCTCTCACCATCCACCATTTACACACCGGGAAGCCCTGGGGATACACTTCACCTGTGGGAAGGTATACCATCTAGCTGCCATAACATCACCCCAGCGGACCCCTTAAAGCAGCGTTGGTCACCCTGACTGAATACCACGGGTGGTGTCACGAACATTTCCCCTTTAAAGACCTTTCCATTTAACACGGACATTCCAAGGCCACGGACCGGGTAAGCCACCGTGACATCCCCCTGAGAACCGAAGGACCCAGTACCGAGTTCTCCTAGCCCTTGGGGGCGCTCCAACCTCTTCAGGACATCCGTCCCCAGCTGGGACCGTCCAACACACAGGCCACTCAATGCCAAAGCCCCACGATGTGCTATTCCAACACATACAGTAGGTTTCCAGGACATTGCACATGGACCATACTCCAACCGAAACATTGCACATGGGCCAAATAACCGCATGTGAATATTCAGCTGTTTGGTGTGTTGCCTTCATTCTTTGGACTTATTGCTAAGGTTTGGTACATGCCTCAAGGGCATTTGCACCCTTTCACTATTTAGTGCTGCTTTTTGTTTTTTACGATATATATATGAGCGTCCAGAGAGAAAAAAACAGAAAAGTTGGCACTCACCCAGTTTATCCATACAATAGGATGCGGACATGCCTGTCCGGTTCCCTCCTTGCACCCTCTCACTTGAACTGCAGCCCTACAGGCATGTCCGCATCCTATTGTATGGATAAATAAAGGACTTTTTTATTTACATCGCTGGGTGAGTGCCAACTTTTCTGTTTTTATCTCTCTGGACGCTCTTATATAAATTGCTGCTTGGTTGTGCACCACTATGCGATTATGGTCCACGGTTGGTCTGTCTGCCACATGAAACTCTGATTATTTGCAGCTTGTTTGCCTATTTTAATTACCATCAAAAACCACTCATCCTGGTGCCGTCATACTTTCTTTTTTATTCGATATATATTTAAGACCACTGCAAAATTTTCAGTTTGTCTTATTTTTCTCTTTATAGGTATATTTTTGAGTAAAATGTAAATTATTCTTTTATTCCATAAATTACTGACAACATGTCTCCAAGGTTCCAAGCATTAGATTTTGTATTTATTTTCTGAAAATGAGAAATGGTAAAAATAGCAAAAAATGCATTGCTTGCAGACCTCAAATAATGCAAAAAAAAAAACAAACAAGTTCATAATCATTTATAAACAACAATACTAATGTTTTAACTCAGGAAGAGGTCAGAAATCAATATTTTGTGAAATAACCATGATTTTTAATCACAGCTTTCATGTGTCTTGGCATACTTTCCACCAGTCTTTCACACTGCTTTTGGGTGATCTTATGGCACTCCTGGTACAAACATTTAAGCAGTTCTTCTTTGTTTGATGGCTTGTGACTATCCTTCTTCCTCTTGATTACATTCCAGAGGTTTTCAATGGGGTTCAGGTCTGGAGATTGGGCTGGCCATGACAGGGCTTTGATGTGGGGGTCCTTCATCCACACCTTGATTAACCTAGCTGTGTGGCATGGCACATTGTCCTGCTGGAAACAGTCCTCAGAGTAGGGGAACATTGCCTGAGCAGAAGGAATCTGCCAGTATAACCTTGTATGCGGCCTGAGTCATACGTCCTTCGCAAAGATTATCCTGCCCAATTCCAGCCTTGCTGAAGCATCCCCAGATGTATATGTATATAATAGATAGATAGATAGATAGATAGATAGATAGAAAGAAGAAAAGCCGGCAATTCATCTGCCGTGTACTGCAAAATCACTGCAGGAGTCGACAGGATAGAAGAGATAATTTACATACAGTAAATACAAATAGAATATGTAGATATACAGATGTCTGTGACAAATACAATTAGTACAGTGTGCGTGCAGCTTACTGTACATGTATTTAATTAATAAAAGATTATTTTTCTGAAGAAAATGGCATTGGCTCACGCGCAACTTTTGTAACCAGCAGAGGGAAAGCTGATGGCTGGAGGCCAATGTTTATAGCTTGGAAAGGGCGTAACAGCTATGGAGCTTCCCAGGCTATTAATATGTCAGCTCACAACTGTATACTTAGCCTTTACTGGCTATTAAAATGGGGGACCCTAAAAAAATGATGTAGGGTCCCCCTATAATAATAACCGGCAAAGGTTATGCAGACAGCTGCAGGCTGATATTAATAGCCTAGAAAGGGGCCATGGATACTGCCCCCCCAGGCTAAAAGCATCACCTCTCAGCCACCCCAGAAAAGGTGCATCTCTAAGATGCGCCAATTCTGGCACTTAACCTTGCTCTTTCGACTTGCCCTGTAGTGGTTGCAAGTGGGGTGATAGTTGGGGGGGCTGATGTCACCTTTGTATTGTCAGGTGATATCAAGCCCTGAGGTTAGTAATGGAAAGACGTCAATAAGATGCCCCCATTATAAACCCCATAGTCACATTGTATGAAAACACAGAAACCAACAAAAAAGTCCTTTAATTGGAAGAAAGACACAGACTCCTTTAATAATTTTAATTAAACCATACTTACGACCTTGCCCATTCCCCTGATGCCCTCGTCATCTGCAAAAAAAGTAAAAAAACAAACAACAATATTCTTCACCTTTCCGCAGAGATGCTTTTAATTCATTTGACTCATGTAGCTCTGCTACATCTAGATGTCAAGCTGTATGGTTGCATGATGCAACCATGCAGCCTGTCATCCAGTAGACACTGAGCACCGTGTGAGGTTTTAACCCCCTTTACCCCCAAGGGTGGTTTGCACATTAATGACCAGGCCAATTTTTACAATTCTGACCACTGTCCCTTTATGAGGTTATAACTCTGGAATGCTTCAACGGATCCCGGTGATTCTGACAATGTTTTCTCGTGACATATTGTACTTCATGATAGTGGTAAAATTTATTTGATATTACCTGCGTTTATTTGTGAAAAAAATGGAAATTTGGCGAAAATTTTGAAAATTTCGCAATTTTCCAACTTTGAATTTTTATGCAATTTTTTTAGAGACTACATCTCATTTGAAGTCATTTTGAGGGGTCTCAAGTGTGACACCATTCTAAAAACTGCACCCTTCAAGGTGCTTAAAACCACATTCAAGAAGTTTATTAAGCCTTCAGGTGTTTCACAGGAATTTTTGGAATGTTTAAATAAAAATGAACATTTAACTTTTTTTCACAAAAAATTTACTTCAGCTCCAATTTGTTTTATTTTACCAAGGGTAAGAGAAGAAATTAGATGGCACAAATTGTTGTTCAATACGTCCTGATTACGCCGATACCCCCATATATGTTTGGGCGCATGTTATGAATAGGTAATTCAGAACCACAGTGGACCTTGAAGTTCAGAGCACACAAAGTGACCTGACAATAAGCAAAAAACATAGGACGAGCTCTGAGACGTGGGAACTCTGCTGACCGCAATCCCTAATCCTATCACACCACACTAGAGGTAGCCGTGGATTGCGCCTAACGCTCCCTATGCAACTCGGCACAGCCTGAGAAACTAGCTAGGCCTGAAGATAGAAAAATAAGCCTACCTTGCCTCAGAGAAATTCCCCAAAGGAAAAGGCAGCCCCCCACATATAATGACTGTGAGTAAGATGAAAGTACAAACACAGAGATGAAATAGATCTAGCAAAGCGAGGTCCGACTTACTGAATAGACCGAGGATAGGAAAGATAGCTTTGCGGTCAACACAAAAACCTACAAACAACCACGCAGAGGGGCAAAAAGACCCTCCGCACCGACTAACGGTACGGAGGTGCTCCCTCTGCGTCTCAGAGCTTCCAGCAAGCAAGAAAAACAAATTAAAGCAAGCTGGACAGAAAATATAGCAACAAAAGTAACACAAGCAGAACTTAGCTTATGCTGAGCAGACAGGCCACAGGAACGATCCAGGAGGAAGCAAGACCAATACTAGAACATTGACTGGAGGCCAGGATCAAAGCACTAGGTGGAGTTAAATAGAGCAGCACCTAACGACTTAACCTCATCACCTGAGGAAGGAAACTCAGAAGCCGCAGTACCACTTGTGACCACAGGAGGGAGCTTGATCACAGAATTCACAACAGTACCCCCCCTTGAGGAGGGGTCACCGAACCCTCACCAGAGCCCCCAGGCCGACCAGGATGAGCCATATGAAAGGCACGAACAAGTTCGGCAGCATGGACATGAGGCAAAGACCCAGGAATTATCTTCCTGACCATAACCCTTCCACTTAACCAGATACTGGAGTTTCCGTCTCGAAACACGAGAATCCAAAATCTTCTCCACTATATACTCCAACTCCCCCTCCACCAAAACCGGGGCAGGAGGATCAACAGATGGAACCATAGGTGCCACGTATCTCCGCAACAATGACCTATGGAATACGTTATGGATGGAAAAAGAATCTGGAAGGGTCAAACGAAAAGACACAGGATTAAGAACCTCAGAAATCCTATACGGACCAATGAAACGAGGCTTAAACTTAGGAGAGGAAACCTTCATAGGAATATAGCGAGATGACAACCAAACCAAATCCCCAACACGAAGTCGGGGACCCACACAGCGTCTGCGATTAGCGAAACGTTGAGCCTTCTCCTGGGACAAGGTCAAATTGTCCACTACATGAGTCCAAATCCGCTGTAACCTGTCCACCACAGTATCCACACCAGGACAGTCCGAAGACTCAACCTGCCCTGAAGAGAAACGAGGATGGAACCCAGAATTGCAGAAAAACGGCGAAACCAAGGTAGCCGAGCTGGCCCGATTATTAAGGGCGAACTCAGCCAACGGCAAAAAGGACACCCAATCATCCTGATCAGCAGAAACAAAACATCTCAGATATGTTTCCAAGGTCTGATTGGTTCGTTCAGTTTGGCCATTTGTCTGAGGATGGAAAGCCGAGGAAAAAGACAAATCAATGCCCATCCTAGCACAAAATGCTCGCCAAAACCTCGAAACAAACTGGGAACCTCTGTCAGAAACGATGTTCTCTGGAATGCCATGTAAACGAACCACATGCTGGAAGAACAACGGCACCAAATCAGAGGAGGAAGGCAATTTAGACAAGGGTACCAAATGGACCATCTTAGAGAAGTGATCACAAACTACCCAAATGACCAACATTTTTTGAGAGACGGGGAGATCCGAAATAAAATCCATAGAGATATGTGTCCAAGGCCTCTTCGGGATCGGCAAGGGCAAAAGCAACCCACTGGCACGAGAACAGCAGGGCTTAGCCCGAGCACAAATCCCACAGGACTGCACAAAAGAACGCACATCCCGCGACAGAGACGGCCACCAAAAGGATCTAGCCACTAAATCTCTGGTACCAAAGATTCCAGGATGACCAGCCAACACCGAACAATGAACCTCAGAGATAACTTTATTCGTCCACCTATCAGGGACAAACAGTTTCTCCGCTGGGCAACGATCAGGTTTATTAGCCTGAAATTTTTGCAGCACCCGCCGCAAATCAGGGGAGATGGCAGACACAATTACTCCCTCTTTAAGAATACCCGCCGGCTCAGGCAAACCCGGAGAGTCGGGCACAAAACTCCTAGACAGGGCATCCACCTTCACATTTTTAGAGCCCGGAAGGTACGAAACCACAAAGTCAAAACGGGAGAAAAACAGCGACCAACGAGCCTGTCTAGGATTCAACCGTTTGGCAGACTCGAGATAAGTCAAGTTCTTGTGATCAGTCAAGACCACCACGCAATGCTTAGCTCCTTCAAGCCAATGACGCCACTCCTCGAATGCCCACTTCATGGCCAGCAACTCTCGATTGCCAACATCATAATTTCGCTCAGCAGGCAAAAACTTCCTGGAAAAGAAGGCGCATGGCTTCATCACCGAGCAATCAGCACCTCTTTGCGACAAAACAGCCCCCGCTCCAATTTCAGAAGCATCAACCTCAACCTGGAACGGAAGCGAAACATCTGGTTGACACAACACAGGGGCAGAAGAAAAACGACGCTTTAACTCTTGAAAAGCTTCCACAGCAGCAGAAGACCAATTGACCACATCAGCACCCTTCTTGGTCAAATCGGTCAATGGTTTAGCAATACTAGAGAAATTACAGATGAAGCGACGATAAAAATTAGCAAAGCCAAGGAAATTTTGCAGACTCTTCAGAGATGTCGGCTGAGTCCAATCATAAATGGCCTGGACCTTAACAGGGTCCATCTCGATAGTAGAAGGGGAAAATATGAACCCCAAAAATGAAACCTTCTGAACACCAAAGAGACACTTTGATCCCTTCACAAACAAAGAATTAGCACGCAGGACCTGGAACACAATTCTGACCTGCTTCACATGAGACTCCCAATCATCCGAGAAGACCAAAATATCATCCAAGTATACAATCAGGAATTTATCCAGGTATTCTCGGAAGATGTCATGCATAAAGGACTGAAATACCGATGGAGCATTGGCAAGTCCGAATGGCATAACTAGGTACTCAAAATGGCCCTCGGGCGTATTAAATGCAGTTTTCCATTCATCGCCCCGTTTAATACGCACAAGATTATATGCACCACGAAGATCTATCTTGGTGAACCAACTAGCCCCCTTAATCCGAGCAAACAAATCAGATAGCAGCGGCAAGGGGTACTGAAATTTGACCGTGATTTTATTTAGAAGGCGGTAATCAATACAAGGTCTCAGCGAACCATCCTTCTTGGCCACAAAAAAGAACCCTGCTCCCAATGGCGATGATGACGGGCGAATATGACCCTTCTCTAAAGATTCTTTTACATAACTCCGCATAGCAGCGTGCTCAGGTACAGATAAATTAAACAGTCGACCCTTAGGAAACTTACTACCAGGAATCAACTCGATAGCACAATCACAATCCCTATGCGGAGGTAGGGCATTGGACTTGGGCTCAACGAATACATCCCGGTAATCAGACAAGAACTCTGGGACCTCAGAAGGGGTGGATGATGAGATAGACAGAAATGGAACATCACCATGTACCCCCTGTCAACCCCAGCTGGACACAGACATTGATTTCCAATCTAATACTGGGTTATGGACTTGTAGCCATGGCAACCCCAACACGACCACATCATGCAGATTTTGCAACACCAGAAAGCGAATATCCTCCTGGTGCGCAGGAGCCATGCACATGGTCAGCTGGGTCCAATACTGAGGCTTATTCTTGGCCAAAGGCGTAGCATCAATTCCTCTCAATGGAATAAGACACTGCAAGGGCTCCAAGACAAACCCACAGCGCCTAGCAAACTCCAAGTCCATCAAATTCAGGGCAGCGCCTGAATCCACAAATGCCATGGCAGAATAGGAAGAGAAAGAGCAGATCAAAGTAACGGACAAAAGAAATTTTGACTGTACCGTACCAATGGTGGCAGACTTAGCGAACCGCTTAGTGCACTTAGGACAATCGGAGATAGCATGAGTGGAATCACCACAGTAGAAACACAGCCCATTCTTACGTCTGTGTTCTTGCCTTTCAGCTCTGGTCATAGTCCTATCGCACTGCATAGGCTCAGGTTTATGCTCAGATAATACTGCCAAATGGTGCACAGATTTACGCTCACGCAAGCGTCGACCGATCTGAATGGCCAAAGACATAGACTCATTCAGACCAGCAGGCATAGGGAATCCCACCATGACATCCTTAAGGGCTTCAGAGAGACCCTTTCTGAAGATTGCTGCCAAAGCACATTCATTCCATTGAGTGAGCACAGACCACTTTCTAAACTTCTGACAATAAATCTCTATCTCATCCTGACCCTGACACAGAGCCAGCAAATTTTTCTCTGCCTGATCTACTGAATTAGGTTCATCGTACAGTAATCCGAGCGCCAGAAAAAACGCATCAATATTATATAATGCAGGATCTCCTGGCGCAAGGGAAAATGCCCAGTCTTGAGGGTCGCCACGTAATAAAGAAATAATGATCTTAACTTGTTGAACTGGGTCACCAGAGGAGCGAGGTTTCAACGCCAGAAACAGTTTGCAATTATTTTTGAAACTCGGAAATTTAGCTCTATCTCCAGAAAACAAATCAGGAATAGGAATTCTTGGTTCTAACATAGAATTCTGAGCCACAAAGTCTTGAATATTTTGTACTCTTGCAGTGAGAAAATCCACACATGAAGACAGACCTTTAATGTCCATCACCACACCTGTGTCCTGAACCACCCAAATGTCTAGGGGAAAAAAAAGGCAAAACACAGTGCAAAGAAAAAAAAATGGTCTCAGAACTTCTTTTTTCCCTCTATTGAGAAGCATAGTACTTTGGGCCTCCAGTACTGTTATGAATAGGTAATTCAGAACCACAGTGGACCTTGAAGTTCAGAGCACACAAAGTGACCTGACAATAAGCAAAAAACATAGGACGAGCTCTGAGACGTGGGAACTCTGCTGACCGCAATCCCTAATCCTATCACACCACACTAGAGGTAGCCGTGGATTGCGCCTAACGCTCCCTATGCAACTCGGCACAGCCTGAGAAACTAGCTAGGCCAGAAGATAGAAAAATAAGCCTACCTTGCCTCAGAGAAATTCCCCAAAGGAAAAGGCAGCCCCCCACATATAATGACTGTGAGTAAGATGAAAGTACAAACACAGAGATGAAATAGATCTAGCAAAGCGAGGCCCGACTTACTGAATAGACCGAGGATAGGAAAGATAGCTTTGCGGTCAACACAAAAACCTACAAACAACCACGCAGAGGGGCAAAAAGACCCTCCGCACCAACTAACGGTACGGAGGTGCTCCCTCTGCGTCTCAGAGCTTCCAGCAAGCAAGAAAAACAAATTAAAGCAAGCTGGACAGAAAATATAGCAACAAAAGTAACACAAGCAGAACTTAGCTTATGCTGAGCAGACAGGCCACAGGAACGATCCAGGAGGAAGCAAGACCAATACTAGAACATTGACTGGAGGCCAGGATCAAAGCACTAGGTGGAGTTAAATAGAGCAGCACCTAACGACTTAACCTCATCACCTGAGGAAGGAAACTCAGAAGCCGCAGTACCACTTGTGACCACAGGAGGGAGCTTGATCACAGAATTCACAACAGGCGCATGGCAGAGCTCGGAAGCGAAGGAGCGTCATTTGACTTTTCAATGCAAAATTGACTGGAATCGAGATGGGACGCCATGTTGCGTTTGGAGAGCCCCTGATGTGCCTAAACATTGAAACCCCCCACAAGTGACACCATTTTAGAAAGTAGACCCCCTAAAGAACTTATCTAGATGTGTGGTGAGCACTTTGACCCATTAAGTGATTCACAGAAGTTTATAATGCAGAACCGTAAAAATAAAAAATCATATTTTTTCACAAAAATTATTTTTCGCCCCCAATTTTTTATTTTCCCAAGGGTAAGAGAAGAAATTGGACTGCACAAATTGTTGTACAATTTGTCCTGAGTACGCTGATACCCCATATGTGGGGGTAAACCACTGTTTGGGCGGATGGGAGAGCTCGGAAGGGAAGGAGCGCTGTTTGACTTTTCAATGCAAAATTGACAGGAATTGAGATGGGACGCCATGTTGCGTTTAGAGAGCCACTGATGTGCCAAAACATTGAAACCCCCCACAAGTGACAACATTTTGGAAAGTAGACCCCCTAAGGAACTTATCTAGATGTGTTGTGAGAGTTTTGAACCCCCAAGTGTTTCACTACAGTTTATAACGCAGAGCAGTGAAAATAAAAATTCTTTTTTTAACCCACAAAAATTATATTTTAGCCCCCAGTTTTATATTTTCCCAATGGTAACCGTTGAAATTGGACCCCAAAAGTTCTTGTCCAATTTGTCCTGAGTACGCTGATACCCCATATGTGGGGGTAATCACTGTTTGGGTGCATGGCAGAGCTCGGAAGGGAAGGAGCGTCATTTGGAATGCCGATCGATTGCTCTGCAGGTGTCACATTGCGTTTGCAGAGCCCCTAATGTACCTAAACATTAGAAACACCCCACAAGTGACCCCATTTTGGAAACTGCACCCCCAAGAAACTTATCTAGATGTTTTGTGAGAACTTTGAACCCCCAAGTGTTTCACTACAGTTTATAACGCAGAGTCGTGAAAATAAAAAATCCTTTTTTTTTCCACAAAAATCATTTTTTAGCCCCCAGTTTTGTATTTTCCCAAGGGTAACAGGAGAAATTGGACCCCAAAAGTTGTTTTCCAATGTGTCCTGAGTACGCTGATACCCCATATGTTGGAGTAAACCCCTGTTTAGTCGCACGGAAGAGCTAGGAAGGGAAGGAGCACTGTTTTACTTTTTCAACGCAGAATTGGCTGGAATTGAGATTGGACGCCATGTCGCGTTTGGAGAGCCCCTGATGTGCCTAAACAGTGTAAAATGGATAAAGCAGTTTTATTCTACGGGTCAGTACGATTACAGCGATACTTCATTTATATTTTTTTTTTATGTTTTGGTGCTTTTATACGATAAAAACTATTTTATAGAAAAAATAATTATTTTTGCATCGCTTTATTCTGAGGACTATAACTTTTTTATTTTTTCTTTGATGACGCTGTATGGCAGCTCATTTTTTGCAGGACAAGATGACGTTTTCAGCGGTACCATGGTTATTTATATCCTTCTTTTTGATCGCGTGTTATTCCACTTTTTGTTTGGCGGTATGATAATAAAGTGTTGTTTTTTGCCTTTTTTTTTTACGGTGTTCACTGAAGGGGTTAGCTAGTGGGACAATTTTATAGGTCGGGTCGTTACGGACGCGGCGATACTAAACATGTGTACTTTTATTTATTTTTTTTTATTTAGATAAAGAAATGTATTTATAGGAACAATATATATTTATTTTTTTTAGGAATTTTTTTAGGAATTTTTTATTTTTTTTTACACTATAATATTGCCCCAGGGGGGCATCATGTTATAGTGTAAGATCGCTGATCGTGCACTTTGCTGTGCACTGTGTCAGATCAGCGAGATGACGTGCACTTCTGCAGGCTTACCAGCGCTTGTTTGATCGCAGTGTGTCGAGGGTTAATGTGTCGGGGGCGATCCGTGACAGCTCCTGGCACATAGTGCCGGATCTCAGCTGCGATAGTCAGCTGACACCCGGCCGCGATCGGCCGTGCTTCCCCCGTGAGCGCGGCCAATCGCTATGACGTACTATCCCGTCGGTGGTCATACAGGTCCACCCCACCTCGACGGGATAGTACGTCTAATGTCAGAAAGGGGTTAAAAGATAACAATTGAGAAACCCTGATTTAGAAAACATGTAGAATTTTAGCCAGTGCTATGTAATGCCGATGTTTTATAATGAGAACACAGATGTATTATTATAAGTACATGTATAATGAAAACCCTATATTAAGGGTCATAAATCTAACCCAAGAAGAGGTGCGAAACCGGCTAAATAAGATTAAAATAGATAAATCTCCGGGTCCGGATGGCATACACCCACGAGTACTAAGAGAACTAAGTAATGTAATAGATAAACCATTATTTCTTATTTTTAGGGACTCTATAGCGACGGGGTCTGTTCCGCAGGACTGGCACATAGCAAATGTGGTGCCAATATTCAAAAAGGGCTCTAAAAGGGAACCTGGAAATTATAGGCCAGTAAGTCTAACCTCTATTGTTGGTAAAATATTTGAAGGGTTTCTGAGGGATGTTATTCTGGATTATCTCAATGAGAATAACTGTTTAACTCCATATCAGCATGGGTTTATGAGAAATCGCTCCTGTCAAACCAATCTAATCAGTTTTTATGAAGAGGTAAGCTATAGGCTGGACCACGGTGAGTCATTGGACGTGGTATATCTCGATTTTTCCAAAGCGTTTGATACCGTGCCGCACAAGAGGTTGGTACACAAAATGAGAATGCTTGGTCTGGGGGAAAATGTGTGTAAATGGGTTAGTAACTGGCTTAGTGATAGAAAGCAGAGGGTGGTTATAAATGGTATAGTCTCTAACTGGGTCGCTGTGACCAGTGGGGTACCGCAGGGGTCGGTATTGGGACCTGTTCTCTTCAACATATTCATTAATGATCTGGTAGAAGGTTTACACAGTAAAATATCGATATTTGCAGATGATACAAAACTATGTAAAGCAGTTAATACAAGAGAAGATAGTATTCTGCTACAGATGGATCTGGATAAGTTGGAAACTTGGGCTGAAAGGTGGCAGATGAGGTTTAACAATGATAAATGTAAGGTTATACACATGGGAAGAAGGAATCAATATCACCATTACACACTGAATGGGAAACCACTGGGTAAATCTGACAGGGAGAAGGACTTGGGGATCCTAGTTAATGATAAACTTACCTGGAGCAGCCAGTGCCAGGCAGCAGCTGCCAAGGCAAACAGGATCATGGGGTGCATTAAAAGAGGTCTGGATACACATGATGAGAGCGTTATACTGCCTCTGTACAAATCCCTAGTTAGACCGCACATGGAGTACTGTGTCCAGTTTTGGGCACCGGTGCTCAGGAAGGATATCATGGAACTAGAGAGAGTACAAAGGAGGGCAACAAAATTAATAAAGGGGATGGGAGAACTACAATACCCAGATAGATTAGCGAAATTAGGATTATTTAGTCTAGAAAAAAGATGACTGAGGGGCGATCTAATAACCATGTATAAGTATATAAGGGGACAATACAAATATCTCGCTGAGGATCTGTTTATACCAAGGAAGGTGACGGGCACAAGGGGGCATTCTTTGCGTCTGGAGGAGAGAAGGTTTTTCCACCAACATAGAAGAGGATTCTTTACTGTTAGGGCAGTGAGAATCTGGAATTGCTTGCCTGAGGAGGTGGTGATGGCGAACTCAGTCGAGGGGTTCAAGAGAGGCCTGGATGTCTTCCTGGAGCAGAACAATATTGAAACATACAATTAGGTTCTGTAGAAGGACGTAGATCTGGGGATTTATTATGATGGAATATAGGCTGAACTGGATGGACAAATGTCTTTTTTTCGGCCTTACTAACTATGTTACTATGTTAATGTAGATCATAGATCTTTCTTTTGGAGCTCAAATAAACTATAAGCATAGTTTATTTTAACTCGGCCTTAACCCCTTTCTGCCAGCTGACGGAATAGTATGTCAGCTGGCAGATCCCATGCTTTGAGGTGGGCTCCGGCGGTGAGCCCACCTCAAATCCGCGACATGCCAGCTGTTTTGTAGAGCTGACATGTGCGCGCAATGAGCGGAATCGCGATCTGCCCACGCCCATTAACTAGTTAAATGCCACCGTCAAGCGCTGACAGCGGCATTTAACTAGCGCTCCCGGCCGCGCGGCCGGGAGTAGTCGCACCGCTGACCCCCGTCACATGATCGGGGGTCAGCGGTGCATTGCCATAACAACCAGAGGTCTCCTTGAGACCTCTATCGTTGTTGATGGCCGATTGCTTTTAGCGCCACCCTGTGGTCGGCGTTCAAAGTACACCTGCATTTCTGCTACATAGAGGTGATCTGTACTTCACCTCTATGTAGCAGAGGCGATCATGTAGTGCATGCTTCTAGCCTCCTATGGAGGCTATTGAGGCATGTCAAAATTTAAAAAAAAAAGTGTTTAAAAATATAAAAAAATAAAAAATATATAAAAGTTCAAATCACCCCCCTTTCGCCCCAATCAAAATAAAACAGTTTTAAAAAAATCAAACATACACATATTTGGTATCGACGCGTTCAGAATCACCCGATCTATCAATAAAAACAAAGGATTAACCTGACCGCTAAATGGCGTAGTGAGAAAAAAAATCAAAACGCCAAAATTATGTTTTTTTGGTCACCGCGACATTGCATTAAAATGCAATAACGGGTGATCAAAAGAGCGTGTCTACACCAAAATGGTATCATTAAAAACCCCAGCTTGGCACGCAAAAAATAAGCCCCCACCTGACCCCAGATCACGAAAATTGGAGATGCTACGGATATCGGAAAATCGCGCAATTTTTTTTTTTTTTTAGCAAACTTTGGAATTTTTTTTCACCACTTAGATAAAAAATAACCTATGAACTCGTAATGACCTCGAGAATCATAATGGCAGGTTAGTTTTAGCATTTGGTGAACCTAGCAAAAAAGCCAAACAAAAAACAAGTGTGAGATTGTACTTTTTTTGCAATTTCATCACACTTGGAATTTTTTTCCTGTTTTCTGTTACATGGCATGGTAAAACCAATGATATCGTTCAAAAGTACATCTCGTCCCGCAAAAAATAAGCCCTCACATGGCCATATTGACGGAAAAATAAAAAAGTTATGGCTCTGGGAAGGAGGGGAGCGAAAAACGAAAATGAAAAAACGGAAAAAGCTCCGGGGGTGAAGTTCCTCAAGAATGTGATGAAATTGCCCCGTCACATTTCTCAAACTGCAGTCTGTCCTAGTCATGTGTCAGTACGAATTGCAATCTGAAGAAAGACTGCTCAAGACTAGTGATTGGCGAACCTTTGGATGTTTGGGTCTGGTGAGTTGGTCCAAACATATGAAAAAAGATTGATTTGGGTATCAGAACAGTACCCAATTCCGGACCCCATTCAGATGAATCAACATCCGTTGTTTGCCACGCTGTCACGGGCTCTGATCGGCAGTAAGATCATTAACACTGGAGAGCGCTACGGTTCCCTTGCTGCCAGATGAGAGTGTGATCCAGCAGCTGTGACCGGTGGTAAATATGTTACCACCGGTCACAGGCATTGATTGATGAGAGAGTACTAATCCCCTAAATGTACGCCTGCTGTCGGCGCCTGTGCTATATATATATATATATATATATATATACAGTGGGGCAAAAAAGTATTTAGTCAGTCAGCAATAGTGCAAGTTCCACCACTTAAAAAGATGAGAGGCGTCTGTAATTTACATCATAGGTAGACCTCAACTATGGGAGACAAACTGAGAAAAAAAATCCAGAAAATCACATTGTCTGTTTTTTTAACATTTTATTTGCATATTATGGTGGAAAATAAGTATTTGGTCAGAAACAAACAATCAAGATTTCTGGCTCTCACAGACCTGTAACTTCTTCTTTAAGAGTCTCCTCTTTCCTCCACTCATTACCTGTAGTAATGGCACCTGTTTAAACTTGTTATCAGTATAAAAAGACACCTGTGCACACCCTCAAACAGTCTGACTCCTAACTCCACTATGGTGAAGACCAAAGAGCTGTCAAAGGACACCAGAAACAAAATTGTAGCCCTGCACCAGGCTGGGAAGACTGAATCTGCAATAGTCAACCAGCTTGGAGTGAAGAAATCAACAGTGGGAGCAATAATTAGAAAATGGAAGACATACAAGACCACTGATAATCTCCCTCGATCTGGGGCTCCACGCAAAATCCCACCCCGTGGGGTCAGAATGATCACAAGAACGGTGAGCAAAAATCCCAGAACCACGCGGGGGGACCTAGTGAATGAACTGCAGAGAGCTGGGACCAATGTAACAAGGCCTACCATAAGTAACACACTACGCCACCATGGACTCAGATCCTGCAGTGCCAGACGTGTCCCACTGCTTAAGCCAGTACATGTCCGGGCCCGTCTGAAGTTTGCTAGAGAGCATTTGGATGATCCAGAGGAGTTTTGGGAGAATGTCCTATGGTCTGATGAAACCAAACTGGAACTGTTTGGTAGAAACACAAATTGTCGTGTTTGGAGGAAAAAGAATACTGAGTTGCATCCATCAAACACCATACCTACTGTAAAGCATGGTGGTGGAAACATCATGCTTTGGGGCTGTTTCTCTGCAAAGGGGCCAGGACGACTGATCCGGGTACATGAAAGAATGAATGGGGCCATGTATCGTGAGATTTTGAGTGCAAACCTCCTTCCATCAGCAAGGGCATTGAAGATGAAACGTGGATGGGTCTTTCAACATGACAATGATCCAAAGCACACCGCCAGGGCAACGAAGGAGTGGCTTCGTAAGAAGCATTTCAAGGTCCTGGAGTGGCCTAGCCAGTCTCCAGATCTCAACCCTATAGAAAACCTTTGGAGGGAGTTGAAAGTCCGTGTTGCCAAGCGAAAAGCCAAAAACATCACTGCTCTAGAGGAGATCTGCATGGAGGAATGGGCCAACATACCAACAACAGTGTGTGGCAACCTTGTGAAGACTTACAGAAAACGTTTGACCTCTGTCATTGCCAACAAAGGATATATTACAAAGTATTGAGATGAAATTTTGTTTCTGACCAAATACTTATTTTCCACCATAATATGCAAATAAAATGTTAAAAAAACAGACAATGTGATTTTCTGGATTTTTTTTTCTCAGTTTGTCTCCCATAGTTGAGGTCTACCTATGATGTAAATTACAGACGCCTCTCATCTTTTTAAGTGGTGGAACTTGCACTATTGCTGACTGACTAAATACTTTTTTGCCCCACTGTATATATATATATATATATATATATATATATACAGTTAAGTCCATACATAATTGGACAGAGACAACATTTTTCTAATTTTGGTTATAGACATTACCACAATGAATTTTAAACAAAACAATTCAGATTGCAGTTGAAGTTCAGACTTTCAGCTTTCATTTGAGGGTATCCACATTAAAATTGGATGAAGGGTTTAAGAGTTTCAGCTCCTTAACATGTGCCACCCTGTTTTTAAAGGGACCAATAGTAATTGGACAATTGACTCCAAGGCTATTTCATGGACAGGTGTGGGCAATCCCTTTGTTATGTCATTCTCAATTAAGTAGATAAAAGGCCTGGAGTTGATTTGAGGTGTGGTGCTGCATTTGGAAGGTTTTGCTGTGAAGTAAACATGCGGTCAAAGGAGCTCTCCATGAAGGTGAAACAAGTCATCCTTAAGCTGCGAAAACAGAAAAAAACCCATCCGAGAAATTGATACAATATTAGGAGTGGCAAAATCTACAGTTTGGTACATCCTGAGAAAGAAAGAAAGCACTGGTGAACTCATCAATGCAAAAAGACCTGGGCGCACGGAAGACAACAGTGGTGGATGATCGCAGAATAATCTCCATGGTAAAGAGAAACCCCTTCTCAACAGCCAACCAAGTGAACAACACTCTCCAGGAGGTAGGCGTATCAATATCCAAATCTACCATAAAGAGAAGACTGCATGAAAGTAAATACAGAGGGTTCACTGCACGGTGCAAGCCACTCATAAGCATCAAGAATAAAAAGGCTAGACTGGACTTTGCTAAAAATACATCTAAAAAAGCCAGCACAGTTCTGGAAGAACATTCTTTGGACAGATGAAACCAAGATCAACCTCTACCACAATGATGGAAAAAGAAAAGTATGGTGAAGGCTTGGTACAGCTCATGGTCCAAAGCATACCACATCAGCTGTAAAACCTGGCGGAGGCAGTGTGATGGCATGGGCATGCATGGCTGCCAGTGGCACTGGGTCACTAGTGTTTATTGATGATGTGACACAGGACAGAAGCAGCCGAATGAATTCTGAGGTATTCAGAGCCGCCATACTGTGTGCTCAGATCCAGCCAAATGCAGCCAAACTGATTGGTCGTCGTTTCATACTACAGATGGACAATGACCCAAAACATAAAGCCAAAGCAACCCAGGAGTTTATTAAAGCAAAGAAGTGGAATATTCTTGAATGGCCAAGTCAGTCACCTGATCTCAACCCAATTGAGCATGCATTTCACTTGTTAAAGACTAAACTTCAGACAGAAAGGCCCACAAACAAACAGCAACTGAAAACCACCGCAGTGAAGGCCTGGCAGAGCATCAAGAAGGAGGAAACACAGCGTCTGGTGATGTTCATGAGTTCAAGACTTCAGGCAGTCATTGCCAACAAAGGGTTTTCAACCAAGTACTAGAAATGAACATTATATTTAAAATTATTTAATCTGTCCAATTACTTTTGGTCCCTTTAAAAACAGGGTGGCACATGTTAAGGAGCTGAAACTCCTAAACCCTTCATCCAATTTTAATGTGGATACCCTCAAATGAAAGCTGAAAGTCTGAACTTCAACTGCATCTGAATTGTTTTGTTTAAAATTCATTATGGTAATGTCTATAACCAAAATTAGAAAAATGTTGTCTCTGTCCAAATATATATGGACTTAACTGTATATATATATATATATATATATATATATATATATATATATATATACTGTATATACACAGAGTGGTCCACAACTAGGTGGACAGTATGTGTAATAGGGTTATGAAAGGGGAGATTTATCACACATGGTGTAAAGTGAAACTGACTCAGTTGCCCTTAGCAACCAATCAGATTCCACTTTTCTTTCTTCACAGACTCTTTGGAAAATGAAAGGTGGAATCTGATTGGTTGCTAAGGGCAACTGAGTCAGTTTCACAGATCCAGTTTTCACAGATAAATCTCACCGAAATCTGTTTTCTTTTCAGATAATTCAGATATCTCATAATGGCAAATAATTTAAATACAGATCAAAGAAATGGATGAGTATTGGAATTCTCAAAATGCTGAAACAGTTAGAGCACATTGGTTTGAAACATTTGGTACTCAAGCCCCAAAGAGACAAACCATTTACTGCATTCGTGACAAATTCGATGCCACTGGCTCAATCCTTAATGCTCCAAAAACTGGTCGACCCAAAACAGCCTGTACAGAAAATAATAAACAACTTGCTGCTGAAACATTTGTTCAGAGCCCAAAAAAGTCCATAAGAAAAGTCTCTTTAGAATTGGGAATTTCACGAGCTTCCATCATACGAATCCTGAAATCTATTGGGTGGAAAGCTTATCGTCCACGTCTAATTCATGGTTTATTGGAGGATGATCCAGACAGGCGGCTGCAATTTATTGAGACTATGCTTAACGAAATTGAAGAAAATCCAGTAATTTTAGATAACATTATGTGGAGTGATGAAGCTTCTTACAAATTATCTGGCCATATTAACAGACATAATTGTATTTACTGGTATGAGAACATGCATTTAACATTAGAGCAACAACTAAATGAGCCTGGTGTCAATGTTCGGGGTGGTATTTCAAGTTTTGGTGTTTTTGGACCATTTTTTTTTTATAGAACAGTCACAGGATAAAAGTATCTCGAAATTCTAATGAATTTCGAAATACAGTTACAGCAACAGCCTAATTCAATTTACCTTTATTCAAATTACCATTATTCCAGAGTAGTCCGCGAGTATCTTGATGAAACATTTCCTAATAAATGGATTGGCAGAAGAAGCCCATTTGATTGCCCGGCACGTTCACTATAGTCTTGATCGCAATCGATTTTTTCTTTTGGGGAGTGCTCAAGGACAAAGTTTATAGTCGAAAACCAAAGAGTGTCAGTGATTTGAAAAATTACATAAGAGATGCATTTCAAGAAATGAATACCCAAAGAGACTTGTGCAAAAATGTTTGTCGAAGCGTAAGAGGCAGACTTCAAAGCTGTGCAAATTGTGATGGAAAACAGTTTAAGCACCTGTGTTGATAAAATTTAAGGTCTTTTGTATTATTGTTCAGAATAAAAATTAATTGTCAATGTTATGCTTGTGTTAGTAAATATAATTTTATATATAAATCAAAATAAATGCTATTATTTTTCTGTCCACCTACTTTTGATCCACCTACTTTTGGACTTGAGAAAGGATATTACATCCGAAATGTCACCACGCCATTGGGCAATAAAGCCCACTTTTTTCCTCTTTTTGTGCCTTTTTCTATTTTTACTTTATTATAAGGAACCATTGGAATGTTGGTTGGAAAAGCTTTGCACACTAATTGAGGTATTTGATGGTGCTGTTCCAGTTTTTTAATTACATATATACTATATATATATATATATATATATATAAATGTTGTGGGGTCTCTTCTATTTTTGAAAAGCAGCACAGATAAAAGCGACAACTGCAGGCTGCAACCCTCAGCTGTAAGCTTTATCATGGCTGATTTTCAAGAATAGAGGGGTCCCGCACTGTTTTTTATTTAAATAGGTAATTTAAAAAAATGGCATGGGATTCCCCCATTTTTGACAGCCAGCCAAGCTAAAGAAGACAGCTGGGGGCTGTTGTACTCAGACTTATAAGGGACCATGGATATTGGCCCCCAAAGTCTAAACATAGCAGCCCACAGATGCCCCAGAAAAAGAGCATTTATTAGATGCCCAGGTGCAGTGGCAAGTGGAGCAATATTTGTGGGTCTGATGTCATCTGTTTTATAGCTGCTTGTACCACCGGCATGCCTGCACGCTGCGCCTCGCCCCCCGGCAGGGATGCAATCTCACCGCCGCAGCCCCCATCCTTGCCTCCCTCCTCCTTCTTTGTCGGGTGCTCCCCAGACACTGTGCTTAGGGTGAGCAAACACTCCCTCCCTCTTAAAAGGGCTCTGCACGTCGTCCTAGAGAGTCACCAGCCAATGGCTGGGAGGCACTTATTATTTAAGGGACCTCCACCTTCATGGAGCCTGTGCCGGGTTGTTAGTCTGTTCCCAAAGATGCTTCCTAATTGGTGATACCACCACAGCTTAACACCCAGATCCCTGTACATCTCTCCAAATGTCCTCCTCTTGGACAGCATACCATTCTCACAAATACCTAACAGGCAGCCACCCTACATTTTATTATTACAACCCCTGGCAAAAATTATGGAATCACTGGCCTTGGAGGATGTTCATTCAGTTGTTTAATTTTGTAGAAAACAAGCAGATCACAGACATGGCACAAAACTAAAGTAATTTCAAATGGCAACTTTCTGGCTTTAAGAAACACTAGGGGAAAAATTATGGAGTCACTCAATTCTGAGGAAAAAATTATGGAATCACCCTGTAAATTTTCATAACCCAAACTAACACTTGCATCAAATTAGATCTGCTCGTTAGTCTGCATCTAAAAAGGAGTGATCACACCTTGAAAAGCTGTTGCACCAAGTGGACTGACATGAATCATGGCTCCAACACGAGAGATGTCAATTGAATCAAAGAAGAGGATTATCAAGATCTTAAAAGAGGGTAAATCATCACGCAATGTTGCAAAAGATGTCGGTTGTTCACAGACAGCTAAGTCTAAAATCTGGACCAAATACAAACAACATGGGAAGGTTGTTAAAGGCAAACATACTGGTAGGCCAAGGAAGACATCAAAGCGTCAAGACCTGAAACTTAAAGCAATATGTCTCCAAAACAGGAAATGTGCAACAAAACAAATGAGGCACGAATGGGTGGAAACTGAAGTCAACGTCTGTGACTGAACTGTAAGAAACCGCCTAAAGGAAATGGGATTTACATACAGAAAAGCAAAATGAAAGCCATTATTAACACCTAAACAGAAAAAAACAAGGTTACAATGGGCTAGGGAAAAGCAATCATGGACTGTGGATGACTGGATGAAAGTCATATTCAGTGATGAATCGCGAATCTGCATTGGGCAAGGTGATGATGCCGGAACTTTTGTTTGGTGCCATTCCAATGAGATTTATAAAGATGACTGCCTGAAGAGAACATGCAAATTTCCAGAGTCATTGATGATATGCGGCTGCATGTCAGGTAAAGGCACTGAGGAGATGGCTGTCATTACATCTTCAATAAATGCACAAGTTTATGTTGATATTTTGGACACTTTTCTTATCCCATCAATTGAAAGGATGTTTGGGGATGATTAAATCATTTTTCAAGGTGATAATGCATCCTGCCATAGAGCAACAACTGTGAAAACATTCCTTGAAAAAAGACACATAAGGTCAATGTCATGGCCTGCAAATAGTCCAGATCTCAATCCAATTGAAAATCTTTGGTGGAAGTTGAAGAAAATGGTCCATGACAAGGCTCCAACCTGCAAAGCTGATCTGGCAACAACAATCAGAGAAAGTTGGAGCCAGATTGATGAAGAGTACTGTCTGACACTCATTAAGTCCATGCCTCAGAGACTGCAAGCTGTTATAAAATCCAGAGGTGGAGCAACAAAATACTAGTGATGTTTTGGGGTGTTTTTTTGTTTGTTTACTTTTCATTATTCCATAATTTTTTCCTCAGAATGAAGTGATTCCATAATTTTTCCTTATGCTTGGTTAAAAAAAGTAACCATTACTGACTACCACATTTTTTGCTCTTGATTTCTTTTAGTGTTTCTTAAAGACAGAAAGTTGCCATTTGAAATTACTTTAGTTTTGTGACATGTCTGTGATCTGCTTTTTTTCTACAAAATTAAACAATTGAAAGAACATCCTCCAAGGCCAGTGTTTCCATAATTTTTGTCAAGGGTTGTACTATTATTATACATTAATATAGCGCCATTTATTCAATGGCGCTTTACATGTGAAAGGGGCAAATATAGACAAGCACAATAAACATGAGCAAAACAAGGCACACACAAGTACAGAAGGAGATCTAGCAATGTTTGAGAAAGACTGGGCGAAACCTAACCTTACTTATCACTCTACCGATCTTCACCTATATTGAACACTGTGGTGTATGATTATTTCTTATACAATAAAGACACTATTTGCAAAGTACTCAAATGCTTACACATTAGCAAATACAGATGGCAGATCACAGTGTCTGTATAAAAAAAACATATTTAAACACAATATTTTACATTGTTTTAAAAATAAATAATGTGTGGGAATTTTGCTGTTTATAAGGTGGCTATGGGGACATCATACTGTGTAGAGGGGAGACGTGGGGATAACATACTATGTAGAGTGGAGATGTGGGGCTATCATACTGTATAAAGGGGAAATGTGGGGTAATCATGCTGTGTAGAGGGGAGATGTGGCTATATCATACTATGTAGAGGGGAGATGTAACAATATCATACTGTGTCTAAGGGAGCTATACTTTGGGGCGCTCATGGGACTTTATTAAATGTTAAGTGGGCACTTATCATTATAGAGGTATTCAAAGTATTGTGACTGTGAAAAGGACACATGGGAAATTAATATAGTCTAGGGCTACGTTTTACCATCTAGAGGGCACAATGGCATTTTACTTTGTAACAGGCACAGATATGGGCATTATTTTATGGGCCTCTAAGAGAAATACAGTAAGTATAGTAATAGGGACACATAAGTGTCATGCTGTGACGGTGTTCGGTAAGGAAGGGGGGCCTCAAACTGTACCTAGAACTGAGACCCTAACTATCCCTGTCACTAGGGTACTTTTGAAGGTAGAGAGGCCTGAGTCTTTGACTTTACTATGCTCCTTTTAAACCCTGATCTGTCCCCTCCCTCGCCCCATGAGGCCTGAGACAGAAATATAAGGTAGACAAGAAAAAAAGACAAAACGGGGATAACAGAAAGCAACAAACATACAAACAATCAACAAAGGTAAAGAGGTATATAGGGAAGAATAAGAATGTACCAACCAAATTGGAAAAGGACAATGAGGAAAGCATACACCCAAAAACAGCATACAACAGTCTTGAGTAGCAACAACGATCTGCTATTTTGCAAAGCATCTCCAAGGAGCTAGGAACCAAAGCTTTCACTGGCAAGACAGAGAAGGTCTGGCCAGGTTTTATATGGAGGTACTGACCTGATCAGAAGAAGCTGAAAATTTAACTGCAAGTTTCTGACCAGCATAATAGTTTAATATGGGACATAAATACACAGTCTAAATTGAAAATCTGCAATTCACAATACAAACTGATCTTCTAGTTCCAGATCTCCCAGCAAGGACTTGACACACTCATGACAGCATCGAGGAATTAGCAAAATGAGAAGTTTGTGCAGGTTAGGAATAGATGGGGATGGTGCTGGAAATGTGAGAAGTCAAATGTGTCGTTGTTGTAATCTCTCCAGACAAGTTCTGGCTGGAGAAGTTGTCATGTCGGTCTGGACCACATGGAAAAGACTCCACAACTACATCACAAAGAAAGTCATCTGTAAATCACATTCTACAGTCATGGCCAAAAGTATTGACACCCCTGCAATTCTGTCAGATAATACTCAGTTTCTTCCTGAAAATGATTGCAAACACAAATTGTTTGGTATTATTATCTTCAGTTAATTTGTCTTAAATAAAAAAACACAAAAAGAATTGTCCTAAAGCCAAATTGGATATAATTCCACACCACACATAAAAAAGGGGGTGGACAAAAGTATTCACACTGTTCGAAAAATCATGTGATGCTTCCCTAATTTGTGTAATTAACAGCACCTGTAACTTACCTGTGGCACCTAACAGGTGTTGGCAATAACTAAATCACACTTGCAGCCAGTTGACATGGATTAAAGTTGACTCAACCTCTGTCCTGTGTCCTTGTGTGTACCACATTACGCATGGAGAAAAGAAAGAAAACCAAAGAACTGTCTGAGGACTTGAGAAACCAAATTGTGAGGAAGCATGAGCAATCTCAAGGCTACAAGTCCATCTGCAAAGACCTGAATGTTCCTGTGTCTACTGCGCAGTGTCATCAAGAAGTTTAACGCCCATGGCACTGTGGCTAACCTCCCTAGATGTGGACGGAAAAGAAAAATTGACAAGAGATTTCAACACAAGATTGTGCAGATGTTGGATAAAGAACCTCGACTAACATCCAAACAAGTTCAAGCTGCCCTGCAGTCCGAGGGTACAGCAGTGTCAACCCATACTATCCGTCGGCATCTGAATGAAAAGGGACTGTATGGTAGGAGACCCAGGAAGACCCCACTTCTTACCCCGAGACATAAAAAAGCCAGGCTGGTGTTTGCCAAAACTTATCTGAAAAAGCCTAAAACATTTTGGAAGAATGTTCTCTGGTCAGGTGAGACAAAAGTAGAGCTTTTTGGGCAAAGGCATCAACATAGAGTTTACAGGAGAAAAAAAAGAGGCATTCAAAGAAAAAAACACAGTCCCTACAGTCAAACATGGCGGAGGTTCCCTGATGTTTTGAGGTTGCTTTGCTGCCTCTGGCACTGGACTGCTTGACCGTGTGCATGGCATTATGAAGTCTGAAGACTACCAACAAATTTTGCAGCATAATGTAGGGCCCAGTGTGAGAAAGCTGGGTCTCCCTCAGAGGTCATGGGTCTTCCAGCAGGACAATGACCCAAAACACACTTCAAAAAGCACTAGAAAATGGTTTGAGAGAAAGCGCTGGAGACTTCTAAGGTGGCCAGCAATGAGTCCAGACCTGAATCCCATAGAACACCTGTGGAGAGATCTAAAAATGGCAGTTTGGAGAAGGCACCCTTCAAATATCAGGGACCTGGAGCAGTTTGCTAAAGAAGAATGGTCTAAAATTCCAGCCGAGCATTGTAAGAAACTCATTGATGGTTACCGGAAGCGGTTGGTCGCAGTTATTTTGCTAAAGGTTGTGCAACCAAGTATTAGGCTGAGGGTGCTAATACTTTTGTCTGGCCCATTTTTGGAGTTTTGTGTGAAAAAATCAATGTTTTGCTTTTTGCTTCATTCTCTTTTATGTTTTTTCATTTAAGACAACTTAAATGAAGATAATAATACCAAAGAATTTGTGATTGCAATCATTTTCAGGAAGAAACTGAGTATTATCTGACAGAATTGCAGGGGTGTCAATACTTTTGGCCATGACTGTATACCTGTACTGTAATCTCTTATATGTTCTGCAGGACTAGTATCTACCACTGTTAGCCAAGGCTAAGTGTTCACTGGTCGTCAGCTGGGAAAGCTGAGCAAAATGAGTTGTGTTGGAGATGGTGAAAGACAAGTCATAATCCCTCTGAAAAAAGACTGCACAGGCCATATGCGCCAAACTGCAAGTGTCAGTGGTTGCTATGGACAATAGCTGGTAGTGTGACTGAACTGAGACTAGTCCAGCCTTGTCTGAGTAGCCGAGGTCTGTATTGTTTATTTATTGGTGTTGGTCTTTGTATAGTGATTTATTTTCAGTAGCAGCAAGATCATCTGTTGTGGTTCCCCTATACCCACTATTAGCATGCATCACCATAGTTCAAAATAAGGTTACCTGGATAGAAGCCCACTAGTAGCTGTTACTGTAGCTGTAGACATCAATAAGAAGAAGACGGCATGTTCTTTTTGCTCTTATTTGTTGTTGCCTGCTTATGATTGGTGTTCATCATGCAGGGGAAGAAGTACACACCCCATCCACTATTCCATAATGTAGCCAGTTTAACCCACCCTCTTTAACTTCTTAGCTCCATTTGACGTATACAACGGGTGAAAAAAATATTGAAAATGTCACCATTTTCTAAGTAAATATATATCTATAGGTGCTGTTGACATGAAATTCTTCACCAGATTGTGTGTTTAAAATTTGTTCCACAACATTTAGAAAAGCCCGTGAAATACTGGCAGAATATAATTTGGTCAGATGAGGCCAAAAAATGTTTGGAGGCCAAAAGGCACTGCATACCACCCCCAAAACACCATACTAGCAGTAAAGGGTGGAGATGGGAATATCATGTTGTGGAGCTGTTTTTAGAGTATGACTCTGGCAAATTTAATTTCATTAAAGGAAGGATGAATGGACATATTTAAAGTTATATTTCAAGGCTCATTAAAGAGTTGATAATGACTTGTAGGATTGCTACTTCCAATAGGTGGCACTAGAGTTCAAGTCCTCTTCCTCTCTGAAGAGACAATTTGCATATTTAATTTCCCAGAGGAGCATACAAGGTGTTTAAGTCTCCTCGTACTGCTGTGCTAGACCTGGTATGTCAGTCTCCACAAGGAGAAAAATTACCTCTTAGATCCCAGTCTTAGCCTCTCACCCAACCAAATCAGATCTCATACTTTGTACTGACGAGGGGCAATACCCCATAACACTGTGTCTGCAAAATAAGATTCTGATTGGGCTTTTATCCTAAGTCATATTGCATATTGTTAAAGGGTTGATAATGACTTGTAGGATTGCTACTTCCAATACGTGGCACTGGAATTCAAATCCTCTTCCTCTCTGAAGAGACAATTTGCAAATGTACCAAGACATTTTTGATAAAAATCTGCTGCCATTTAACAGGATGATCAAAATGTTATGAGGGTGGATGTTTCAGCAAAACAATAATCCAAAACACGCAGCCAAGGAAACTCTCAATTCGTTTCTGAGAAAGAAAATAAGGCTGCTAAAGTAGCATAGCCAATCACCTTACTTGAATCCAATAGAAAATTCTCAGGGGTCATAGAAGGAGCCCACGGAACCTTCAGGATTTGAATAGTGTTTGTGTGGAAGAATGGGCCAAAATCATACCTGAGCAATGCATGCAACTAGTTTCTCCATAAAGGAGGCGTCTTAAAGCTGTTATCACCTACAAAGTCTTTTGTGTGAAGTATTAAATAAATTGTTGGAGATGTTTACCTATATTTGTTTGGACTGTGATATGACAGTCACATCTGCTTCCCTCATGAATCAGTTTTGAAGACGCATAGGGAGAATGTGGTCCCCTTGGTTACTGTTGGTTTGTGAGTAGTAATAATAATTTTTATTTATATACAGTAGCACCAACTTATTTCGCTACACTCTACAATTAAGTGGCGACATATTCAAACAATTAATTCAATACAAGGTAAGAAGTTTAAACAGTAACATCAGGAGTAAGGGCCCTGCTCGCAAGCTTACAATCTACAAGAAAATAGTGGGGGTGTACATGGACCCATTCCAGTGCCGAGGATAAGGGAATTGCAGGACATGAAGGAAACGCTCATATCATTTCGGTGAGATCGTTTCTTTTGTTCATAAATTTCTTTGAGCCTTTACATTATGGGTAACCCTTGTTGACACATAAGGTGAATTTTGTTATCAACAGTTTTTATGACAAGGTTTTATCATCATTAATCTGCTAAAAGCTAAGTGCTACAATTCCCATGTACTGCTATACTACATCTCCTGTTATTGTTCTCGGACTACCCTTAAATCAGATGATTCTTTTCACGCTGCTGCAATGCAGGTAGGTGCAGGCTCCACTAGATGGCAGCAGAGTGGAAGCAGGAATGCACCTAAACAGAGCTGGCCTGCAGTACAGCAGTGAGGCTACCACAGGTGGCAGCAGAATAGTCAAACTAGCAGAGTCAAATCTTAGACTGTAGCGCACTACCAAAGGAATAAGCAACTCACCGTCAGAGACATGCCAGGGAGTCAGTAACAGTCAGGAGCAGATAAGCCAAAAGACAAAAGACAGAAGCAGGTCAGGATACAAGCCAAGTCAAAACAAGGGAGTCAGCACACTGAAGAGAAACACGAAGTCAAGACGGGAATAGGGGAAAACAGAGACACGGATTCAGATAGCGCAAAAGTAGCAGGACAAATCAGAGCAATCAGACTCAGCTACAGCAGCACTAGACAAAAACTATAACAGACATCGCCTGCAGGAAACAGCAGCGATAAATAGCCAACCTGAGCCCAGACAGAGGCTGGGAAAAGTTAACTCTTGACGTGACCAGACCAGGAAAAAGGGAAAACAGGACTCAAAATCCGCTCTGGATCATGACAATTTTGCTCTTGTTTCTGGACTATTTGTTTTTTTATATGGCTTTCGTGATCTTACGTTGCCTGTCTGCCCTGCTGGCCTACCATCTGGCAGTTCTGTCCATTACACATTTTTGCAGCACAATCGCAAGATGCTGATGGGCTACTGTACTACAGCACAGAGTGGTCTGACAAAGGCCTCCAAATCTGCCATACACCATAGCCTATCAGATAGTGCTAGAAGTGGGCCCCGATAGGCTACCTGTAGGTAAAGTATTGAGAGGATAGTGTAATATACAGATTAGCCCCCGATGCCTTATA
Source organism: Ranitomeya imitator (assembly GCF_032444005.1). NCBI lineage: Eukaryota > Metazoa > Chordata > Amphibia > Anura > Dendrobatidae > Ranitomeya > Ranitomeya imitator. The sequence goes on from NC_091288.1 coordinate 67,641,803, forward strand.
TCATGCACAACGATCAAGGACGATTTGTGCCCCTGACGGTGGCAAGACACAACACGATACAAATGATGCTGCTTATGTCCTATACAAAATTGAAAAAGATCCCAGCATGCATCCTATCAGTTGATGCTAAAAAAGCATTCGACCAGGTTAATTGGCCATTTTTACATAGTGCTCTTAAATAAATCAATTTAGGTCCTAACATTCTCAACAAAATAATGGCTTTATATTAAGACCCCTTTGCCAAGGTCCGTTGCAATGGCACCTAGTCAGAATCTTTTGGAGTGTCGAATGGAACAAGACAGGGGTGTCCACTCTCCCCTTTATTGTACGCTATTGTGATGGAACATCTGGGAATGGCCATCAGGAAAAAGTCAAATATTCTAGGAATCCCAGTCAGGCACGAATCTCATAAATTGGAGCTATATGCAGATGACCTCTTATTGTACATCACTAATCCTAAATCATCACTGCCCTCTATTCTGAAAGAATTAGAGACATATAGTCGACTGAGTAATTTTAAGGTAAACCTTTCTAAGTCAGAGATTTTGAACATCAATATCCCACAGGAGGAGGCACAATTGTTAAAGGGATCCTTTCCTTCCTGTTGGTGTAATGGTTCTATGAAATATCTTGGAGTCCAATTGCCCTCAGACTTATTCAAGCTCTTCCATCTGAATCATGAGTCTTTGTTCAGTCGTGTCAAAGCTGAGTTCAAGGCTTATGATAAAACACGATTATCGCTGTTCAGTAGAATTAACGTCTTAAAGAAGGACATTCTTCCAAAACTGCTTTATGTATTTCAAGCGGTTCTAATTGTACTCCCCTGTTCCTTTTTTAAGCAACTAAATACAGTCTGTAACCATTTCATTTGCAGATCAAAAAGATTGAGACTGGCCATAAAATTTTTGGCTAGATCTAAATCTCAAGGGGGGCCAGCCTCCTGAATTTTCAACTCTATCATGCTGCGGCTGTGCTGGGGCAGATGGTGGACTGGATTAATGGCGCGAATCAGAAGTGTTGGGTCACACTAGTGGAACGCCCGCCAGGGCCATGGGGTACCCAGTACCGGGTCCAGTACTCACAGGGGAATGTCACGGTGGTGGCAACCTGGTCCTTGGCCCTGGGTGCCCATGTTAAAGGGAATATCATTAAAGGGGTTTTGAATAAAGTTTGTGTTCATGACACCACCTGTGGTATTCGGTCAGTGGGGACCGACACTGCTTAAAGGGGTCTACTGGGGTGATGTTAAGGCAGCTGAGCTGGTATAACTTCCCACAGGTGAAGTATGTCCCCACGGCTCTCGGTGTATGGATGAGGATGGTGAGTGGTGCAGTAAAGAACGGAGGACACAGGATTGCAGTCTCTTTACCTGGTTTACTGAAGACTTTAGGCAGCCACAGTCCAGGGCACCAGATCACAGGTACAGGCAGGGTCCGGCTGGCTTGGAAGCAAATTCAGAGTCCCCTTTACCAGGTGGAGTTAAAAGCCTTCCTCGTAGCATGGTGGTATTGTAGTTCCTTACTGCCTATGGTTTCTGGCATGGTCCTCACAGTTCTCTCTGTCCTCCATAAAGGTGTGACAAACCCGTATGACAGGTGGCTCGAGCCTTTTTACAGGGTTTCTATCATGACCTGGGCTCTATGTGCCACTGTGCCTCCTGGGTATTAATGGGAACCTGTCACCACTTTTTTGCTCTATCAGCTAAAAATATCATTTAGTTGCTTGTCAGGTATGCATTCCACATCTACATTTGAAACCCCCCGACACCCCGTGCATCACTCATAAAAAAACCTTTTAATTTGTCCCGCGCTGTATGTTAATCTGTTCAGTCCGGTCCGATGGGCGTTGCCTCTGTTCCCTCACTCCACCCCTCCTCGGCTTGATGTACGCTGTTATGAACTGGTGATTTAGAACCACAATGGACCTGGTGGTTAAGAGCACAGAAACTGACCTGATAGTTACTAATAACATAGGACGAGCTCTGAGACGTGGGAACTCTGCTGACCGCAATCCCTAATCCTATCACACCACACTAGAGGTAGCCGTGGAGCGCTCCTGACCAGACCTAGGCGCCTCGGCACAGCCTGAGGAACTAGCTAGCCCTGAAGATAGAAAAATAAGCCTACCTTGCCTCAGAGAAATTCCCCAAAGGAAAAGGCAGCCCCCCACATATAATGACTGTGAGTTAAGATGAAAATACAAACACAGAGATGAAATAGATTTTAGCAAAGTGAGGCCCGACTTACTGAATAGACCGAGGATAGGAAAGATAGCTTTGCAGTCAGCACAAAAACCTACAAACAACCACGCAGAGGGCGCAAAAAGACCCTCCGCACGACTAACGGTACAGAGGTGCTCCCTCTGCGTTCCAGAGCTTCCAGCAAGCAAGAAAAACCAATATAGCAAGCTGGACAGAAAAAATAGCAAACAAAAGTAACACCAGCAGAACTTAGCTTATGCAGGGAAGACAGGTCACAAGAACGATCCAGGAGAGGGCAAGACCAATACTGGAACATTGACTGGAGGCCAGGAACAAAGAACTAGGTGGAGTTAAATAGAGCAGCACCTAACGACTTAACCTCGTCACCTGAGGAAGGAAACTCAGAAGCCGCAGCCCCACTCACATCCACCAGAGGAAGCTCATGGACAGAACCAGCCGAAGCACCACTCATGACCACAAGAGGGAGCTTGACCACAGAATTCACAACAGTACCCCCCCTTGAGGAGGGGTCACCGAACCCTCACCAGAGCCCCCAGGCCGACCAGGATGAGCCAAATGAAAGGCACGAACCAGATCGGCATCATGAACATCAGAGGCAAAGACCCAGGAATTATCTTCCTGACCATAACCCTTCCACTTAACCAGGTACTGGAGTTTCCGTCTCGAAATACGAGAATCCAAAATCTTCTCCACTATATACTCCAACTCCCCCTCAACCAAAACCGGGGCAGGAGGATCAACGGATGGAACCACAGGTGCCACGTATCTCCGCAGCACTGACCTATGGAATACATTATGGATGGAAAAAGAAGCAGGAAGGGTCAAACGAAAAGACACAGGATTAAGAACCTCAGAAATCCTATACGGACCAATGAAATGAGGTTTAAACATAGGAGAGGAAACCTTCATAGGAATATAACGAGACGATAACCAAACCAAATCCCCAACACGAAGTCGGGGACCCACACAGCGCCTGCGGTTAGTGAAACGTTGAGCCTTCTCCTGGGACAATGTCAAATTGTCCACTACATGAGTCCAAATCTGCTGCAACCTATCCACCACAGTATCCACACCAGGACAGTCCGAAGACTCAACCTGCCCTGAAGAGAAACGAGGATGGAAACCAGAATTGCAGAAAAACGGCGAAACCAAAGTAGACGAGCTGGCCCGATTATTAAGGGCGAACTCAGCCAAAGGCAAAAAGGACACCCAATCATCCTGATCAGCAGAAACAAAACATCTCAGATATGTTTCCAAGGTCTGATTGGTTCGTTCAGTTTGGCCATTTGTCTGAGGATGGAAAGCCGAGGAAAAAGACAAATCAATGCCCATCCTAGCACAAAAGGCTCGCCAAAACCTCGAAACAAACTGGGAACCTATGTCAGAAACGATGTTCTCCGGAATGCCATGTAAACGAACAACATGCTGGAAAAACAATGGCACCAAATCAGAGGAGGAAGGCAATTTAGACAAGGGTACCAAATGGACCATCTTAGAGAAGCGATCACAAACCACCCAAATGACCGACATCTTTTGAGAGACGGGGAGATCCGAAATAAAATCCATAGAGATATGTGTCCAGGGCCTCTTTGGGACCGGCAAGGGCAAAAGCAACCCACTGGCACGAGAACAGCAGGGCTTAGCCCGAGCACAAATCCCACAGGACTGCACAAACGAACGCACATCCCACGACAGAGACGGCCACCAAAAGGATCTAGCCACCAAATCTCTGGTACCAAAGATTCCAGGATGACCAGCCAACACCGAACAATGAACCTCAGAGATAACTCTACTCGTCCATTTATCAGGGACAAACAGTTTCTCCGCTGGGCAACGGTCAGGCCTATTAGCCTGAAATTTTTGCAGCACCCGCCGCAAATCAGGGGAGATGGCAGACAAAATTACCCCCTCTTTGAGAATACCCGCCGGCTCAGGCAAACCTGGAGAGTCGGGCACAAAACTCCTAGACAGGGCACCCGCCTTCACATTCTTAGAGCCCGGAAGGTACGAAACCACAAAGTCAAAACGGGAGAAAAACAGCGACCAACGAGCCTGTCTAGGATTCAACCACTTGGCAGACTCGAGATAAGTCAAGTTCTTGTGATCAGTCAAGACCACCACGCGATGCTTAGCTCCTTCAAGCCAATGACGCCACTCCTCGAATGCCCACTTCATGGCCAGCAACTCTCGATTGCCAACATCATAATTACGCTCAGCAGGCGAAAACTTCCTGGAAAAGAAGGCACATGGTTTCATCACCGAGCCATCAGAACTTCTTTGCGACAAAACAGCCCCTGCTCCAATCTCAGAAGCATCAACCTCGACCTGGAACGGGAGCGAAACATCTGGCTGGCACAACACAGGGGCAGAAGAAAAACGACGCTTCAACTCCTGAAAAGCTTCCACAGCAGCAGAAGACCAATTGACCACATCAGCACCCTTCTTGGTTAAATCAGTCAACGGTTTAGCAATACTAGAAAAATTATTGATGAAGCAACGATAAAAATTAGCAAAGCCCAGGAACTTTTGCAGACTCTTCAGAGATGTCGGCTGAGTCCAATCATAAATGGCCTGAACTTTAACAGGGTCCATCTCGATAGTAGAAGGGGAAAAAATGAAACCCAAAAATGAAACCTTCTGAACACCAAAGAGACACTTTGACCTCTTCACAAACAACGAATTTGCGCGCAGGACCTGGAACACCATTCTAACCTGCTTCACGTGAGACTCCCAATCATCCGAGAAGACCAAAATATCATCCAAGTATACAATCAGGAATTTATCCAGGTACTCTCGGAAGATGTCATGCATAAAGGACTGAAATACTGATCGAGCATTGGAAAGCCCGAATGGCATAACCAGGTACTCAAAATGGCCCTCGGGCATATTAAATGCTGCTTTCCATTCATCGCCCTGTTTAATACGCACAAGATTATACGCACCACGAAGATCTATCTTGGTGAACCAACTAGCCCCCTTAATCCGAGCAAACAAATCAGACAGCAGCGGCAAGGGGTACTGAAATTTGACTGTGATTTTATTTAGAAGGCGGTAATCAATACAAGGTCTCAACGAACCATCCTTCTTGGCCACAAAAAAGAACCCTGCTCCCAATGGCGACGATGACGGGCGAATATGACCCTTCTCCAAGGATTCCTTTACGTAACTCCGCATAGCGGCGTGCTCAGGCACCGACAAATTAAACAGTCGACCTTTAGGAAACTTACTACCAGGAATCAAATCGATAGCACAATCGCAATCCCTATGCGGAGGTAGGGCACTGGACTTGGGCTCATCAAATACATCCCGGTAATCCGACAAGAACTCTGGGACCTCAGAAGGGGTGGATGATGAAATAGACAGGAATGGAACATCACCATGTACCCCCTGACAACCCCAGCTGGACACAGACATACATTTCCAATCCAATACTGGGTTATGGACTTGTAGCCATGGCAACCCCAACACGACCACATCATGCAGATTATGCAACACCAAAAAGCAAATATCCTCCTGATGCGCAGGAGCCATGCACATGGTCAGTTGGGTCCAGTATTGAGGCTTATTCTTGGCCAAAGGCGTAGCATCAATTCCTCTCAATGGAATAGGATACTGCAAGGGCTCCAAGAAAAACCCACAGCGCCTAGCAAACTCCAAGTCCATCAAATTCAGGGCAGCGCCTGAATCCACAAATGCCATGACAGAATAGGATGACAAATAGCAGATCAAGGTAACGGACAAAAGAAATTTCGACTGTACCGTACCAATGGTGGCAGACCTAGCGAACCGCTTAGTGCGCTTAGGACAATCGGAGATAGCATGAGTGGAATCACCACAGTAAAAATACAGCCCATTCCGACGTCTGTGTTCTTGCCGTTCAGCTCTGGTCAAAGTCCTATCACATTGCATAGGCTCAGGTTTATGCTCAGATAATACCGCCAAATGGTGCACAGTTTTACGCTCACGTAAACGTCGATCGATCTGAATGGCCAAAGACATAGACTCATTCAGACCAGCAGGCATAGGAAATCCCACCATGACATCCTTAAGGGCTTCAGAGAGACCCTTTCTGAAAATTGCTGCAAGCGCACATTCATTCCATTGAGTGAGCACAGACCACTTCCTAAACTTCTGACAATATATCTCTACCTCATCCTGACCCTGACACAGAGCCAGCAAATTTTTCTCAGCCTGATCCATTGAATTAGGTTCATCATAGAGCAATCCGAGCACCAGAAAAAACGCATCAATATCACATAATGCAGGATCTCCTGGCGCAAGGGAAAATGCCCAGTCTTGAGGGTCGCCACGTAATAAAGAAATAATGATCCTAACTTGTTGAACTGGGTTACCAGAGGAGCGGGGTTTCAAAGCCAGAAATAGTTTACAATTATTTTTAAAACTCAGAAACTTAGCTCTATCTCCAGAAAACAAATCAGGAATAGGAATTCTAGGTTCTAACATAGAATTCTGAACCACAAAGTCTTGAATATTTTGTACTCTTGCAGTGAGATGATCCACACAAGAAGACAGGCGTTTAATGTCCATCACTATACCTGTGTCCTGAACCACCCAAATGTCTAGGGGAAAAGAAAGACAAAACACAGTGCAGAGAAAAAAAAATGGTCTCAGAACTTCTCTTTTCCCTCTATTGAGAAGCATTAGTACTTTTGGCCTCCAGTACTGTTATGAACTGGTGATTTAGAACCACAATGGACCTGGTGGTTAAGAGCACAGAAACTGACCTGATAGTTACTAATAACATAGGACGAGCTCTGAGACGTGGGAACTCTGCTGACTGCAATCCCTAATCCTATCACACCACAGTAGAGGTAGCCGTGGAGCACTCCTGACCAGACCTAGGCGCCTCGGCACAGCCTGAGGAACTAGCTAGCCCTGAAGATAGAAAAATAAGCCTACCTTGCCTCAGAGAAATTCCCCAAAGGAAAAGGCAGCCCCCCACATATAATGACTGTGAGTTAAGATGAAAATACAAACACAGAGATGAAATAGATTTTAGCAAAGTGAGGCCCGACTTACTGAATAGACCGAGGATAGGAAAGATAGCTTTGCGGTCAGCACAAAAACCTACAAACAACCACGCAGAGGGCGCAAAAAGACCCTCCGCACCGACTAACGGTACGGAGGTGCTCCTTCTGCGTCCCAGAGCTTCCAGCAAGCAAGAAAAACCAATATAGCAAGCTGGACAGAAAAAATAGCAAACAAAAGTAACACCAGCAGAACTTAGCTTATGCAGGGAAGACAGGTCACAAGAACGATCCAGGAGAGAGCAAGACCAATACTGGAACATTGACTGGAGGCCAGGAACAAAGAACTAGGTGGAGTTAAATAGAGCAGCACCTAACGACTTAACCTCGTCACCTGAGGAAGGAAACTCAGAAGCCGCAGCCCCACTCACATCCACCAGAGGAAGCTCATGGACAGAACCAGCCGAAGCACCACTCATGACCACAAGAGGGAGCTTGACCACAGAATTCACAACAGTACGCATTCTTCGCCATGAATCTCGCAGAGCGCGTACAGATTTTGCGCGTGCGCATTCCAATGTGACCTCGCGCGTGCGCAGTATGCTGCCCAAAGGCAGGCAAAGCCGAAAAGCAGTACGGCGCAGCACTGGTGCATGCGCTATACTGATTTTCGGCTTTGCCCACAATTGGGCAAAGCATACTGAGCACGCGCGAGGTCACATTGCAATGTGCACGCGCAAAGTCTGTACGCACTCTGGCCTCAAATAAGTGGCCTGTGGAGCAAGTTCTTTGATGTTCACAAACACATTACAGATAAATCATCATCTAGAACTCCCCAGATCGGACTTCTTTCTATGGTACCAGGGTCTTTTGAATCTATCTACAGAGGATTGCTGAGACACTATTTATCAGCCACTAGAACAGTCATTCCCAGACACTGGCATTCTAGAATCGCTTCATCTATCCAAGAATGGTCTCTTGAAATGGATTTCTTGTGTAGAATGGAAAGACTCTTTGCTTATAATAAAATTAGCTCAGACAACTTTTTCCGTACTTGGCAAGGATGGATTTTATTCAGAGACTCCCCAAAGTACTCCTCAGTCCTTCTGTCATGAAGACACCATATATTGTACTTGTACATACCTGATTGTACCGAAAGAAAGGGGTTAAAAACACCCAACGAGTATATTAGCCCAAAAATTATCTTTATTCTGGTGCACCAGATTTTTAATCTGAACAATAAATTTTAATTTATATGGAAATTTTTATGGAATATTACGAGTGCTGGATCTACCTGTGTTCAGGCCATATTCCAGCACAGTCAGACACAGCCATTACACAGTACACAACGGGGGCATATTTATAAGATTATCTCAGCACAGAAACATTTATTTTAAACACATCCAATTGTGGAAATTATTATTATTCCAACATTATTCCCTCTGGTTGAGGGAGTAATTTTATATGAATGTAAACATATATTTACATGTATTACGTATTGTAGAGCAGATGAGAACAGTCTGGTAGAGATGGATGTTTGGAGATTAGAGATCATTGGAAGAAGTCAAAAAAGTTCTTAGTGATTCGAGGGATCTAATAAATTAAAGTGAATCTTCTATTTTTAATATGTCAGTTTAGCTTCAAAATTCTGTGCTAATTCAATAAATCTTTATATGCATTTAGGCTTTGTTTTACTAAAACAGAACTCTGAAAACCCCTACGTAGACATAGAAACCTGTTAAAAAATATATTTAAACTCTTTGATATATAACCTTTCAAGTGTGACAATTTTCTCTATCCATTAAAAGCTACAATTGCAGATCAGCTAATTTTGAGCCACCAATGTTTTTTTAGGTGACCTAATTTTCATGTGTTTCAATGCAAGTCTAGCAAAATGAAACCACAAAATTTATCACAGCTTGTCAAATACCAAAAATATTCACACTTCTTGCAGACCGCCATAATTTTTTTTAAAGTGGATCTGTCACCACCAGTTTTCACAATAGAAACTTGATACATTGTTAAAGAAGCACTCCCAATCATTTTTTTTATTAGCTAATCCTGCGCAAATGTGTGTAGTGTAGTCTAAGACTGGAGTCAACTCTAAGCGTATGAAAAATCGGTCCGAGTTTCCCTGCCGAGAGTCGCACGAGTGTTCTCCGTACGGTAATCCATGTGTAATGCGTTTGCAATGCGATGATGCAATTTTCTTCCAACCATTTATCTGTATGACATGCGTATGGTTTTACATTTCTCACTGACTTTCCCCATTGAAATAAATGGCTCAATGGGCTGAAATGAATAAAAAACCTAATCAAGGAGCCTATGTATTGGCGCAACAACAAGTTCCCTCCTCCAATCTTTCAAATAGTGTCCCTGCTGGTGTATTGGTTTTACTTGTTTGTGACAAACATGTGTCAGAGCCTAACCTTAAAAATATCTTAGCGGGATCTTCTACATTGGATCTTGTCTCAACGTTTTGGCGAGCCTTACCCAGTAATTGTTGATCTAAGGAGATGTAGAAGAATGTGGGTAAATCCGCTTTTGAAGAGATGGTTGACTAAAGGGCATTTCCACCGACTTTATGGTTCTCTACACAACCATCCTGATAAGTTCTATCAGTAATTTCAGATGAGCCTCGCTACATTTAACTTTTTTTTGGAGACTATGCAACCTGGCATAACCCTCCAAGGACATAAAGATGCGCAAATATATTTTGGCAGAGGAGCGTCTTTGACTTAAATTACGGTATATATTAATCCTATATCTGTGGGATCTTAAATGTCTTGCATTTTCAAACCCACTCCGGCCTTCCTTTTTTTCTAAATATTGTCTGTATGTTTCCCGCATCTTAACTTTAATTACTTCATCACATTTTTTCATTTTCACTCCGTAATGTTTGTCCAAATGAACTGTTCCTTATCATGTAATAGTCTTGTCTCTTGTTGAGCCAGGGCTTAGTTTGGTATGTAGCTTACTTTTATGATGGCCTACACTGTTAAGCTTATACGTGGAGATGTAAAGTTCTATGTTATGTTACTATGTTATTAATTTTAGATTTCTATCCACTGGTCTCTCCTATGCGGCACTTCAACCTGGAGTTTTTGATTAGGAAATTGACTATCTCAGGCATTGTACATTCTACTAGTACAGAAATATGGGTCTGTCTTCATAATTCTGTAATGCCTGAGCCCAAAAAAGAAGACTGGCTGCAGATAGCCCGTGGCTTTGAGAAAACGTGCCAGTTTCCCAACTGCATAGGATCCTTGGATGGGAAGCATATCCATTATCGTAAGCCGCCAAACTCAGGATCCCAATATTACAATTATAAACAATTTTTTTTCTGTAGTGCTGTTGGCCCTGGTCTACAGTGCATACAGGTTTATAATTGTTGATATTGGGGATTATGGAAGAACTGGAGACTCGAGAATCTTCAATTGCTCCATAATGGGTCGGCGGCTGTGAAATAATGATTTGGACATCCCACCCCATGTCTTCTACCGGGTTCAAGTTTAGAAGCGGTTCCTTATGTCATGGTTGCTGATGATGCCTTTCAATTGAACCATAAATGTAATGAGGCCATATCCACGGAGAGACCTTGACCACTCACATAGAATTATTAATTATCGGCTATCCCACGCATGACGATTAATGGAGCACGCCTTTGGAATCCTCTGTGCAAAATGGAGGGTCCTGATGTCAGCCATACAACTAAGTGAAGCAAATTGTAGAATCTGCTGAGTTTTGGGGTGCCAGTTAATACTAATTAACAAGAGCTACTGGATCTTTAAAAGGGGGTTTATTACAAACAAGGTATTTACAATGACATACATATGGGAAGTCTAACTAAGGGACAAGGGTAAATTAAAGGGAAGAGGTAATAGGAGAGGGTAGAGGAAACTGGGATGTGGGGAAGGAGAAGACACATAACTGATTCTTACATATATATAAAACCAATGCACATCCACATCCACATACAAGCCATGACTCCACCCTTGCTTCCGGTATCTTCTGTGGCAAATGTCCAATCATCTTCTGGCAATGTGAACACTGTCATTGGCTGCAGTAATCATCACCTTCCTGCAGATGGCATCCTTGTACTTGGGAAGAAAGTTCTTGTTTAGGACAGTTCAATCCCATTTGGGCTGGCTCCAACATGTCCATTCAAAGAACAATGGTTTGTCACCCAAACACCACAGGCATTGTGTATCAATATACATATCCATAGGCCGAAGACAGGATGTCTAGCTCAAGACCAGTGGCTTATAATTGAAACCCACAGGAGTTGTGTTCATATGTAGATAATGATAGGTCACCAACAAGATAGAGGCTATTGATTCAAGATTTCCACAGTGTACACCTATATCCACCATTAGGTTGGAGGGCCAATATTCATTTAGTACGTAGATGCACCTCTGCCTTATCACTAAACAAAGGACATCCCACAAAAGAACACAGGCCTGACTGCCTAATAGGTTTACAGACTTGTATCTGGTTTATCTCATCAACAGAGTCCAGGAAATATTCAGCACTCATAAGTTCAATATATCTCAGTGATTTCTATGATACGTGCATTGTCCATGTTGACTCCAACACAAATGTAAATGTTGTCATCAAAGCATGTGTCATCCTTTACAATTTCACGAGGATGTATGACTGTCCATCAAATGATGCTGAAGATGGAGACTATGGACCTAATTGCAGGGCTACAACACATGTTGACAATCCACATCTTCAGCCCTCTGGCTTTAAAAAGTGCAGGACATATTAACAAATAATTTTCTATCACCAGAAGGATATACTCCATGGCAAGACTAAGCTGTGTCTATGTTATAATAGCCTTTGTTGTTTTAATTTACCGTATTTTTTGGACTATAAGATGAACCGGACCATTAGACGCACCTAGGTTTTAGAGGAGGAAATTAGGAAGAAAAAACTGAAGCAAAAAATGTGGTAAATTCCTTACTTAAGATTACCTAACCTGGTTAATATGGTCCTTTCATCCCCATCCTGGTATGCATGGCCCTCATCTCCATCTTGGTAGGCATGGCCCTTATCCCCTTCCTGGTATGCATGGCCCCATCCTTATTCTGGTATGATTGGCCCCATCCCAGTCCTGGTATGCATGGTCCCATTCTTATTCTGATATGATTGATTGGCCCCATCCCGTTCCTGCTATGATTGATTGGCCCCATCCCATTCCTGGTGTGATTGATTGGCCCCATCCCATTCCTGGTGTGATTGATTCGACCTACCAGTTCCTGGCATGATTGATGCTATGGCAGCTTCTAGCCTCTCATGGAGGCTATTGAAGCATGCCAAAAATAAAAAAAAGTGTTTAAAAATATAAAAAAATAAAAAAACATAAAAGTTCAAATCACCCCCCTTTTGCTCCAATCAAAATAAAACAATTAAAAAAAATCAAACCTACACATATTTGGTATCACCGCATTCAGAATTGCCCAATCTATTAATAAAAAAAAAGAATTAACATGATCGCTAAACGGCGTAGCGATAAAAAAAAACACACCAGAATTACGTTTTTTTAGTCCCTGCGACATTGCATTAAAATGCAATAATGGGCAATCAAAAGAATGTATCTGCACATAAGTGCTATCATTAAAAACGTCAGCTGGTCCCGCAAAAAAATGAGCTCTCACACGGCCATATTAACGGAAAAATAAAAAAGTTATGGCTCTGGATAGAAGGGGAGTGAAAAACGAAAAATCGAAAAATGCTCCGGTCATGAAAGGGTTAAGGCCAAGTATGCACATTTCAGTCAAGCATGCAATTACAAACGTAGATCCAGATGGGAGCTAGGAAATTCAAACAGCCATAATATATTTATTTGCGCTTTTAGTGGCTGCTGCACCACTCCTGGCCCACTGCTGGTGCGCACGGCGGTACTGATTATGGCAGCTGCGCCACCATCTTGTGACATCAGACACTGTAAAGTGACACAATAAATAAATATAAGTATGATCACCTTGTTTGCGTTTTGAAAGATAGGCTACAGTGTAAAGTTGCATTCAACTTGTCAAGCGTAATGGTAAAAAAAAGCCGGATATTCCAAAGAACATCCCGTAGCATAATGTTGTCTTATTTTGTTTTAGACTTTTTACTTACAGCAACTACTATTGTTAAGTTTCTACTATACTTACTAATTTCCTGTTGGACCTTGTGTACTTTCCTCATAATTGTGGCAGAATATGCGTCTCCAAGCTGCATCCTTTCTATTGCAGTCCGCATAGTTGGCTTTGCATTGGTCCCGTATTTCAGGCCACTCTTGCACCATCAGCATTTCCACATTTATATATCTGGTCATGTTGATGGTATCCGTGGAGGCGTGTTCCTGGATTTTTTTTATAGGTTATATCAAAAGGGGAGATCCAAAAAGATACTGTGTCCTGAAAGTTAATAGTAAATCAGAAAATTACTATTGAACCACATAAACCATGCCAAAAATAGTAAAAGAGGACACAGTTAAAATTGGGTCAAAATACATACACTTCATTAGAATAAAACTAAGTCCATGATACAAAAAAATCACAAAGCCTCTAGTGTGAGGGATGGGAAAGAATAAGACCTAATTCACATTGAAAAGTCATACATTTGCAAGATTACACAAATAAATAGAGGGCTGGGTTATACACCGCTTACAAAAAGCTACAGTTATAATATTGCGTTATACGTTAGAGTTATTTATGTATATCAAAGTTAAGTTGTCTAAATAAGTGTCTTTTATAATGCAGGTGCTTAACTCTATATTAGGAATTCATTTTTAGCCATAAAAATAATTAACTTTTTCAAACACCAAATTTTTTTTAACCATCTTAGTAATTCATTTTTGCACATATCCCCTATCTGGTCATACGTTGTTGCATATGGATCCTAGGTTGGTATTTGTGTAGACTAATGAATAATTCTAATCTGCAGCATATAAAAAAGGAAAAAAGCAGATAAATAAAGTAAAAAATAAAGATTATTATTATTATTATAAATACCTGCAGTGTTGTTGAATTATTACAAGTCCTTTATCTATCTATATAATCGTCTAAGGGTCACTTCCGTCTGTTTGTCTTTCGCGGAAATCCGGCGTCGCTGATTGGTCGCAGCTGGCCGGGCACAGTCTGGCCACGAATTTGCCCTTTCCTACCCCCCTCCAAGTCAGTGCCCCCTCCCTACTCCCCTCCAGTCAGTGCCCCCATAACGGTTTAGCAGTCCGTTAAACGCACTGCGTTACACCGTGGCATAACGCGGTGTAACACAGTCCGTTAACGCTGCTATTAACCCTGTGTGACCAACTTTTTACTATTGATGCTGCCTATGCAGCATCAATAATAAAAATATCTAAAGTTAAAAATAATGATTAAAAAAAAAATCATTATATTCTCACCTTCCGGTGCCTTTCCTGCTCCTCGCGACGCTCCGGTTCCAGGAATACTTTGCAGCAATAACCGGACATGACGTAGCAGTCTCGCGATACGGTGCCCACATTGCTATATACTAGGTGGGCAGTGTTATATACTACATGGGCTGTGTTAGATACTACGTGGGCTGTGTTATATACTACGTGGGCTGTTTTATATACTACGTGGGCTGTGTTATACACTACGTGGCTGTGCTATATACTTCGTGGCTCTGCTATATACTACAATACATATTCTAGAATACCCAATGCATTAGAATCGGGCCACCATCTAGTATAGCATAAAGCCCTAATATTGTACCTCAGCTCCGGAGCATTTCGTCCAACACTTCCTCAACAATTCCTAATAGGGGGTTAAGCACCTGCATTATAAAAGACACTTATATAGCATTGGTAGAGAACTTAATTTAACTTTTATACACATAAATAACTCTAACATATAATGCCATCTTATAACTGTAGCTTTTTGTAAGCAGTGTATAACCCAGCCCACTATTTATATGTGTAAACGTGCAAATATATGTCTTTTCAATGTGAATGAGATCTTAAACTTTCCCGTCCCTCACACTAGAGGCTTTGTAATTTTTTTTAAATCATGTATTTCATTTTATTCTAATAAAGTGTATTGTAGTGCAGAAGGGTTGGTGCAGTGTAACAGACAGGCAGTGACCCAGAAAAGTTCAAAACAAACGTGTTTTAATGTCCAGAACTCACAAACAAAATGAACAGCACATGGTATCCTCCGGATCGCAACCAAGAATCAAGACAATCCTTATTCAATACCGGTTACTGTGGGCGACTACACCACCGTGCTATGCTGAGGGGTGCTAGGCCTTTTGGCTTCATTTGGCTCTGTGCTACTTCACATAGGCTGAGCTTTGCAGAGCACCTGCTCTGCAAGTTTGCAAACCAAAACTGACATACATAACCCTTTGCTGCAGGGTCTTTAACCCCTTCAAGACCCAGCCTATTTTGACCTTAAAGACCTTGCCGTTTCTTGCAATTCTGACCAGTGTCCCTTTATGAGGTAATAACTCAGGAACGCTTCAACGGATCCTAGCGGTTCTGAGATTGTTTTTTCGTGACATATTGGGCTTCATGTTAGTGGTAAATTTAGGTCAATAAATTCTGCATTTATTTGTGATAAACACGGAAATTTGGCGAAAATTTTGAAAATTTTGCAATTTTCACATTTTGAATTTTTATTCTGTTAAACCAGAGAGATATGTGACACAAAATAGTTAATAAATAACATTTCCCACATGTTTA
This sequence comes from Ranitomeya imitator, assembly GCF_032444005.1. Taxonomy (NCBI): domain Eukaryota; kingdom Metazoa; phylum Chordata; class Amphibia; order Anura; family Dendrobatidae; genus Ranitomeya; species Ranitomeya imitator. The sequence continues at coordinate 67,657,710 of NC_091288.1, forward strand.
CTTTACATCAGCACAATTTTGGAAACAAAATTTTTTTTTGTTAGGTAGTTATAAGGGTTAAAATTCGACCAGCGATTTGTCATTTTTACAACGAAATTTACAAAACCATTTTTTTTAGGGACCACCTCACATTTGAAGTCAGTTTGAGGGGTCTATATGGCTGAAAATACCCAAAAGTGACACCATTCTAAAAACTGCACCCCTCAAGGTACTCAAAACCACATTCAAGAAGTTTATTAACCCTTCAGGTGCTTCACAGCAGCAGAAGCAACATGGAAGGAAAAAATGAACATTTAACTTTTTAGTCACAAAAATTATCTTTTAGCAACAATTTTTTTATTTTCCCAATGGTAAAAGGAGAAACTGAACCACGAAAGTTGTTGTCCAATTTGTCCTGAGTACGCTGATACCTCATATGTGGGGGTAAACCACTGTTTGGGCGCACGGCAGGGCTTGGAAGGGAAGGAGCGCCATTTGACTTTTTGAATCAAAAATTGGCTCCACTCTTTAGCGGACACCATGTCACGTTTGGAGAGCCCCCGTGTGCCTAAAAATTGGAGCTCCCCCACAAGTGACCCCATTTTGGAAACTAGACGCCCCAAGGAACTTATCTAGATGCATAGTGAGCACTTTGAACCCCCAGGTGCTTCACAAATTGATCTGTAAAAATGAAAAAGTAATTTTTTTTCACAAAAAAATTCTTTTCGCCTCAATTTTTTCATTTTCACATGGGCAGTAGGATAAAATGGATCATAAAATTTGTTGGGCAATTTCTCCCGAGTACGCCGATACCTCATATGTGGGGGTAAACCACTGTTTTGGCACTCGGCAGGGCTCGGAAGAGAAGGCGCGCCATTTGACTTTTTGAATGGAAAATTAGCTCCAATTGTTAGCGGACACCATGTCGCGTTTGGAGAGCCCCTGTGTGCCTAAACATTGGAGCTCCCCCACAAGTGACCCCATTTTGGAAACTAGACCCCCCAAGGAACTTATCTAGATGCATATTGAGCACTTTAAACCCCCAGGTGCTTCACAGAAGTTTATAACGCAGAGCCATGAAAATAAAAAATAATTTTTCTTTCCTCAAAAATGATTTTTTAGCCTGGAATTTCCTATTTTGCCAAGGATAATAGGAGAAATTGGACCCCAAATATTGTTGTCCAGTTTGTCCTGAGTACGCTGATACCCCATATGTGGGGGTAAACCACTGTTTGGGCGCACGGCAGGGCTCGGAAGGGATGGCACGCCATTTGGCTTTTTAAATGGAAAATTAGCTCCAATCATTAGCGGACACCATGTCACGTTTGGAGAGCCCCTGTGTGCCTAAACATTGGAGATCCCCCAGAAATGACACCATTTTAGAAACTAGACCCCCAAAGGAACTAATCTAGATGTGTGGTGAGGACTTTGAACCCCCAAGTGCTTCACAGAAGTTTATAACGCAGAGCCATGAAAATAAAAAAAAAAATTATTTTCTCAAAAATGATCTTTTAGCCTGCAATTTTTTATTTTCCCAAGGGTAACAGGAGAAATTTGACCCCAAAAGTTGTTGTCCAGTTTCTCCTGAGTACGCTGATACCCCATATGTGGGGGTAAATCACTGTTTGGGCACATGCCGGGGCTCGGAAGTGAAGTAGTGACGTTTTGAAATGCAGACTTTGATGGAATGCTCTGTGGGCGTCACGTTGCGTTTGCAGAGCCCCTGATGTGGCTTAACAGTAGAAACCCCCCACAAGTGACCCCATTTTGGAAACTAGACCCCCAAAGGAACTTATCTAGATGTGTGGTGAGCACTTTGAACCCCCAAGTGCTTCATAGAAGTTTATAATGCAGAGCCGTGAAAATAATAAATACGTTTTCTTTCCTCAAAAATAATTATTTAGCCCAGAATTTTTTAATTTTCCCAAGGGTAACAGGAGAAATTTGACCCCAATATTTGTTGTCCAGTTTCTCCTGAGTACGGTGATACCCCATATGTGGGGGTAAACTACTGTTTGGGCACATGCCGGGGCTTGGAATTGAAGTAGTGACGTTTTGAAATGCAGACTTTGATGGAATGCTCTGCGGGCGTCACGTTGCGTTTGCAGAGCCCCTGATGTGCCTAAACAGTAGAAACCCCCCACAAGTGACCCCATTTTGGAAACTAGACCCTGAAAGGAACTTATCTAGATGTGTGGTGAGCACTTTGAACCCCCAAGTGCTTCATAGAAGTTTATAATGCAGAGCCGTGAAAATAATAAATACGTTTTCTTTCCTCAAAAATAATTATTTAGCCCAGAATTTTTTATTTTCCCAAGGGTTACAGGAGAAATTGGACCCCAAAAGTTGTTGTCCAGTTTCTCCTGAGTACGCTGATACCCCATATGTGGGGGTAAACCACTGTTTGGGCACACGTCGGGGCTCAGAAGGGAAGTAGTGACTTTTGAAATGCAGACTTTGATGGAATGGTCTGCGGGTGTCACGTTGCGTTTGCAGAGCCCCTGGTGTGCCTAAACAGTAGAAACCCCCCACAAGTGACCCCATTTTAGAAACTAGACCCCCCAAGGAACTTATCTAGATATGTGGTGAGCACTTTGAACCCCCAAGTGCTTCACAGACGTTTACAACGCAGAGCCGTGAAAATAAAAAATCATTTTTCTTTCCTCAAAAATTATGTTTTAGCAAGCATTTTTTTAGATTCACAAGGGTAACAGGAGAAATTGGACCCCAGTAATTGTTGCGCAGTTTGTCCTGAGTATGCTGGTACCCCATATGTGGGGGTAAACCACTGTTTGGGCACACGTCAGGGCTCGGAAGTGAGGGAGCACCATTTGACTTTTTGAATACGAGATTGGCTGGAATCAATGGTGGCGCCATGTTGCGTTTGGAGACCCCTGATGTGCCTAAACAGTGGTAACCCCTCAATTCTAACTCCAACACTAACCCCAACACACCCCTAACCCTAATCCCAACTGTAGCCATAATCCTAATCACAACCCTAACCCCAACACACCCCTAACCACAACACTAACCCCAACACACCCCTAACCCTAACCACAACCCTAATTCCAACCCTAACCCTAAGGCTATGTGCCCACGTTGCGGATTCGTGTGAGATATTTCCGCACCATTTTTGAAAAATCTGCGGGTAAAAGGCACTGTGTTTTACCTGCGGATTTTCCGCGGATTTCCAGTGTTTTTTGTGCGGATTTCACCTGCGGATTCCTATTGAGGAACAGGTGTAAAACGCTGCGGAATCCGCACAAAGAATTGACATGCTGCGGAAAATACAACGCAGCGTTCCCGCGCGGTATTTTCCGCACCATGGGCACAGCGGATTTGGTTTTTCATATGTTTACATGGTACTGTAAACCTGATGGAACACTGCTGCGAATCCGCAGCCAAATCCGCACCGTGTGCACATAGCCTAATTCTAAAGGTATGTGCACACGCTGCGGAAAACGCTGCGGATCCGCAGCAGTTTCCCCATGAGTTTACAGTTCAATGTAAACCTATGGGAAACAAAAATCGCTGTACACATGCTGCGGAAAAACTGCACGGAAACGCAGCGGTTTACATTCCGCAGCATGTCACTTCTTTGTGCGGATTCCGCAGCGGTTTTACAACTGCTCCAATAGAAAATCGCAATTGTAAAACCGCAGTGAAATGCGCAGAAAAAAACGCGGTAAATCCGCCATAAATCCGCAGCGGTTTAGCACTGCGGATTTATCAAATCCGCAGCGGAAAAATCCGCAGAGGACCAGAATACGTGTGCACATTCCTAACCCTAACCCTAGCCCTAACCCTAGCCCTAACCCTAGCCCTAACCCTAACCCTACCCCTAACCCTACCCCTAACCCTACCCCTAACCCTACCCCTAACCCTACCCCTAACCCTAACCCTATTCTAACATTAGTGGAAAAAAAAAATTTCTTTATTTTTTTATTGTCCCTACCTATGGGGGTGACAAAGGGGGGGGGGTCATTTATTATTTTTTTTATTTTGATCACTGAGATAGATTATATCTCAGTGATCAAAATGCACTTTGGAACGAATCTGCCGGCCGGCAGATTCGGCGGGCGCACTGCGCATGCGCCCGCCATTTTGGAAGATGGCGGCGCCCGGGAGAAGACGGACGGGACACGGCTGGATCGGTAAGTATGATAGGGTGGGGGGGACCACGGGGGGGATCGGAGCATGGGGGGGGGAATCGGAGCGCGGGAGGGGTGGAACGGAGCGCGGGGGGCGTGGAACGGAGCACGGGGGGGCTGGAATGGAGCACGGGGGGGGGTGGAACGGAGCACGGGGGGGGTGGATCGGAGTGCAGGGGGGGTGATTGGAGCACGGGGGGGTGATTGGAGCACGGGGGGAGCGGACAAGAGCACGGGGGGGAGCGGAGCACAGGGCGGAGGGGAGCCGGAGCAGTGTACCGGCCAGATCGGGGGGGTGGGGGGGCGATCGGAGGGGTGGGGTGGGGGCACACTAGTATTTCCAGCCATGGCCGATGATATTTCAGCATCGGCCATGGCTGGATTGTAATATTTCACCCGTTATAATGGGTGAAATATTACAAATCGCTCTGATTGGCAGTTTCACTTTCAACAGCCAATCAGAGCGATCGTAGCCACGAGGGGGTGAAGCCACCCCCCCTGGGCTAAACTACCACTCCCCCTGTCCCTGCAGATCGGGTGAAATGGGAGTTAACCCTTTCACCCGATCTGCAGGGACGCGATCTTTCCATGACGCCGCATAGGCGTCATGGGTCGGAATGGCACCGACTTTCATGACGCCTACGTGGCGTCATGGGTCGGGAAGGGGTTAAAATGGAATCTATGCCATAGGCCACTTGTAAGACCCTGCCTGAAGGTAGTGGACTGCCCCACTACCATCCTGTAGTTCGCTCCAAAAATAAAAGCCTATGCTGGGTTTTCTTAAATCTGCCTTGGGCAAATAGCTTGCCCAAGACCAAACTTACTTTTATTTTGCACTGCAATCACAGCTATATCTGTGACTGCAATGCACTCCAGTGGTCTTAATACATTTCTTTGCGCATCCTGGGGGACACCTAGTGACCCTCGCATATAACATCTGTCACTGCCTCACAATATGTGTTTTGACCCAATTCTAATTGTGTCCACTTTTACTATGTTTTGCATGGTTTATGCGGTTCAATAGTAATTTTCTGATGTACTTTTTTTATAGGTTGCTAGGAAAATATGCATGCTAAGCTTACTGTTCTTGGCTGATCCAATTTCCTGTCATTAGGAAAATGTGTTCAAGTCCCCTAAGAAGACTACAGTGTAAAAAAATGTTAAAAATTAACCCTCTTTTCCCCCCACTAAAAATAAAGAAATTAATAAACCTATAACAATACACATATGTGGTAATGAATGTCCATAAAAGACAAAGAGATAAAAATATAAAATTAATTAGCCCAACCAGTAAATGGCTTAATGAGAAAAAAAATCTAAATACCAGAATAAAGTTTTTTCCGCTGCCATGGCAAAAAAATGTAATCAACCCAGCATATCTACCCCCAAATGGTGTCAACAAAAAACCATCCCTCACACAATCCTATTGACCAAAAACTTACAGGTCTCAGAAAATGGAGACACAGGAAGGTTTTTTTTTCCCACAAATTTCTGAATTTTTTTTCACCACTTGGATGTTTGGTATCTCAGTAATCATACTGCCCTGCAGAATCATAATCCCAGGTCATCTGTACCGTAAAGTGAACATAGTAAATAAAGAAAAAAGATTTTGAATGGCTCTTTTTCGCAATTTCACTGCACTTGTATGTTTTTCCCGCTTTTCAGTACATGACATAAAATAAAATGAATGGTGTAATTCAAAAATGCAACTTGTCCTGTTAAAAGTAAGCTCACGCATAACTTTATCAATGGAAAAATGGCGATATGCAATTCAGAAACATGAAATATACAGAATACAAATATAACTCACACTCAGAATCTATGTTATCACACAAATTACATTTCAAAGTAAAAAAGCAATAAGCCTTGTTTTTATAATGCATAATTTTCTGGGAATAAAAAAAAGAAATAAAGAAAAAAAAACTGCAATCTGTTCATTTCAGAACATGAAAGGCCACCTCAAGGCAATTTTTGAAATTTTGAAAAATTCTAAACAGCAATCAAGTATAATGAATACAGTTTTTGGAGCCAAAACCATCAGGGGATAAAAAATGGATAAATATTAACTTCTATGTACTCTCCTATCTCTTATAATCCACTCCTACATTGGTATCAAAAACAAAAACTACAACAAAGTGACATTTGAGAATTCAAGTTTGAAATATCAAGCTGCTTGGGTGGAGGACTGGAGGTCAGATATCCATTCAAATACCTTATTAATAAATTGGTTTAGAAGTTATCGTAGATTGACATCTCCACTACCAAATATTACTAAATTAATTTTTCAGAAGAGGGTGTCTGAAAATAAATTAATTCAGAAAATGACTTGCCCTGTTCTGGCAACTGTTTACCCTAATTTCCTAAGTATAATTATCATGAGGTAAATATTCTTTTTGGTGAGTTAAGACTCATACCATGGTTCAGCTCAAGACTTTCATTTAGAATGCGGTCAGACGGTAGCATAAATCGGACTGAGATCGGAACGCAGTGCACGGACTAGCTGGCGGCTCTCCCTAACTAAGCATGACAGCTTCATGTGATTCTAAGCAGCGATCACATTTGGGTTGGGAGAGCTGCCAGCCAGTCCGTGCATTGTGGTTCGATCTCAGTCTGATTTATACAGCTATGTAAATGTGCCCATACAGACTATGATTGCTCATTTAGCTAACACCACCCCCAACACAACATCCACATAAATATATCTATCTGCCACCATCGCACTCTAACCAGCATGTCTATTCTTCCTACAGGTATGTTCATGCACCCAGCTCGCCAGCCTGCTCTCCTGCCTTGTCTGTCTATGAAGTGCACATAGTACATCACCCAGCTTTCCATACAGACTTTCCTCTGCTCCTAGCATTCATATGGTATGCCTTTCAGCTAACCCCAGCTTACCCCAGTGTCATTTGTGACCTTGTTTACTCAATGCTTGATTGTATGCATCTGGTCCCCCCTTAATTCTCTGACAAAGATGAATAGAGACCACTCCTCTCTGCTTCACACCTGGATGCACTTAGTTGTACATATATTGCATCGCACAAGTCTGCATTGACTTTAGTCTGCTGTGTGATTCCTAGAAGTGTGTTCTAGAAGTGTGAAGATTAATTTAGAATTAAAACCAGAATTCAACCAGAAGGGAACTGAAGGTAACTGGCCAGTCACTGTAAACAATGTTTCTGTTTATTTTCCAACAAGCCTACAGCCTGCAGTGATCCCCAGTCTACTGAACCGCCACATGACCAGCTCTACCCTCACCTAGTGTATCCTCACCAATCCCCTGTAGACTGTGAGCCCTCGCAGACAGGGTCCTCTCTCCTCCTGTACTTGTGTGTGCCTTGTTTTACTCATGTTTATTGTACTTGTCTATATTTGCCTCATTCACATGTAAAGTGCCATGGAATAAATGGCGCTATAAAAATGAATAATAATAATAATAAAATAATAATTTTCACTTTCACCCCTATAACCTTCACTTTCTGCAAACTCCCCTAATCACTACTCCTAGTATAGAACTGTTCATCTCCTCTTCAATCCTCCCCATCCATCTCACCTCCTCCTCAGAACTGTTCCTTAACATACAATCCTCTGTCTCCAAGCACAGACAGCCACCTCATGCCCTCTCCTGCTCCCACCTGCTAACACTTTCTCTGCTCCTTCTTACTGCTGGTGATATCTCCAAATCCTGGTCCTTCTCACCACATCCCCACAGTCAGTTCTACCTCCCATCCACGCTCCATCACAAATTTCCATAACCTCTCTAACCTCAAAGCCATTCACCCGGCAATCACTTCCCCAGTCCCACTAACAGGAGCTCTGTGGAATGCTTGCTCTGTCTGCAACAAGCTTTCCTACATCAACGATCTTTTTGTTACTACCAAACTTTCCTTCCTCGTCATCACTGAAACCTGGCTCACCCCTTCTGACCACAGCCTCTCCTGCTGCACTTTCCTATGGTGGCTTCCACCTTTCTCACACACCCAGCCCCAGCAGCAAGCATGGTGGAGGAGTTGTTTTTCTCCTGTCAGATAACTGCTCCTTCACCCCAATCCCACTGCCACCCTCTGTTACCCTCCCTTCCTTTGAGGTGCACTCTGTGCGCATCTATGCCCCCTCCAACCTCCAACTGGCTGTCATTTACTGCCCCCCAAGGCCAGCCACCACCTTCTTTGACCACTTCACCACCTGGCTACTTCACTTCCTTTCTGCGGACATCCCCACTATCATCATGGGCGACTTCAACATACCCATTGACACTTCCCTCTCAGCTGCCACTAAACTTCTATCTCTCATTTCCTCCTTCAGCCTCACCCAATGGTCTTCTGCAGCCACTCACAAAGATGGTCACACATTGGACCTCATCTTCACCCGCCTCTGCTCCCTATCTAACCTCTCTAACTCCCCTCTTCCTCTTTCTGACCACAATCTACTCACATTCTCTTCCCTCTCCACTGCTTGTCTACAATCCCCACCCCACAAACTTGCACACCCTCGCAGAAATCTTAAACACCTTGAACTTCATTCACTCTCTGAATCCCTCCTCCTTTTCACAGACATAAGTTCCCTACACAATGTGGATGACACTGCCGCTCTATATAACACCACAATAGCTGCAGCTTTGGAATCTCTTGCCCCTCTCACACACACCAAAGCTCACAAAATCAACAGACAGCCCTGGCACACCAGCCTAACCAAAGAACTGAGGCGAGCTTCCAGGGCTGCAGAGCAGAGATGGAAAAGATCCCACTCCAACGAGCACTTTATCGTATTCAAACAGTCCCTCTCTACTTTCAAGACCACACTTGCCAGAGCTAAACAAACCTACTTCTCGTCTCTCATATCCTCCATGTCTCACAACCCTATTCAACACCTTCAATTCTCTCCTCCGTCCCCCAGCACCTCCTCCCTCCCCACTCATCTCAGCTGAAAACTTTGCCTCATTTTTCAAGCAGAAGATTGAGAACATCAGAGACAGTTTTAGTCGACAACCCCCAGAGCACTTCCTCCCAACTACCCAGCCCTCCACCTCGAAAACCAACTTCTCCACCATTACAGAAGATCGACTCTCCACTCTACTCTCAAGATCACATCTTACCACCTGTGCACTTGACCCGATCCCTTCCTACTTCATCCCAAACCTTGCCACAGTCTTCATCTCAACTCTAACCCATCTCTTCAACCTATCACTAACAACTGGTTTTTTCCCCTCAAGCTTTAAACATGCCTCAATCACACCTATCCTCAAAAAGCCCTCTCTTGACTCATCCTCTGTATCTAGCTATCACCCTATATCACTACTCCCCTATGCCTCAAAACTACTGGAGCAACACATCCATCTTGAACTGTCCTCCCATCTATCTTCCTGCTCCCTTTTCGACTGCTCACAATCAGGCTTCCAGTCACACCACTCCACTGAAACGGCCCTAACTAAGGTGACCAATGACCTATTAACCGCCAAGAGCAAGCGACACTACTCTATCCTCCTCCTCCTGGACCTGTCCTCTGCCTTTAACACAGTGGACCATTCCCTATTACTACAGACCCTCTCATCCCTTGGCATCACAGACTTGGCCCTAACCTGGATCTCGTCATACCTAACTGACCGAACATTCAGCATCTCCCATTCACACACCACCTCCTCACCTCACCCCCTATCTGTCAGAGTCCCGCAAAGTTCAGTTCTAGGGCCCATGCTCTTCTCCATTTACACTTTTGGTCTGGGACAGCTCATAGAATCTCATGGTTTTCAGTATCATCTCTATGCTGATGACACACAGCTCTACATCTCTGGACCAGATATCACCACCCTACTAACCATAATCCCTCAATGTCTATCCGCTATTTCATCCTTCTCCGATAGATTTCTAATACTTAACATGGACAAAACAGAATCCATTGTCTTTCCCCAATCTCACGCGACCCCCCCAACGAACCTATCCATTACAGTAAATGGCTGCCCACTCTCCCCAGTCCCACAAGCTCGCTGTCTCGGGGTATTCATGGACACTGATCTCTCCTTCAAACCGCATATCCAAGCCCTTTCCACTTCCTGCTGCCTTCAACTCAAAAATATTTCACGGATCCATACATTCTTGAACCAAGAATCTGCCTTGACTACTGTAACCTCCTGCTCTGTGGCCTCCCCTCTAACACTCTCGCGCCCCTCCAATCTATTCTAAACTCTGCTGCCCGACTAATCCACCTGTCCCCCGCTATTCCCCGGCCTCTCCCCTCTGTCAATCCACTCACTGGCTCCCCATTACCCAGAGACTCCATTACCAAAGCCTAACCATGACATACAAAGCCATCCACAACCTGTCCCCTCCATACATCTGTGACCTCGTCTCCCGGTACTTTTACTTTCCGGCACGCAACCTTCCATCCTCACAAGATCTCCTTCTCTAGTCTCCTCTTATCTCCTCTTCCCACAATTGCATACAAGATTTCTCTCGCGCATCAACCCTACTCTGAAACTCTCTACCACAACATATCAGACTCTCGCCTACCATCGAAACCTTCAAAAAGAACCTGAAGACCCACCTCTTCTGGCAAGCCTACAACCTGCTGTAACCACCGATTGACCAAACCACTGCACGACCAGCTCTATCCTCACCTACTGTATCCTCGCCCATCCCATGTAGATTGTGAGCCCTCGCGAGCAGGGTCCTCTCTCTTCCTGTACCAGTTGTGACTTGTATTGTTCAAGATTATTGTACCTGTTTTTATTATGTATATCCCTCCTCACATGTAAAGCGCCATTGGAATAAATGGCGCTATAATAATAAATAATAATAATAATTTATGCAAAAAGGAGCATTCGATAAGCTGCTGCCATATACTTTCTCTGTACCCATCCTTGTTTCTTATCAGTGTCTGATGTTGAGGGCCAAATTGGTTGCTGCATAAATATTAGACTATAAGTAAATTTTACAAAAATGTATATTAGTCTATCATAAGTTGCAAAGGAAACCTGTTAGCACTAATTTAAATATGAAAATATAAGTATTACTGTATAGGTTCCTTACTCCCAATAAAGATGATAACGTTATTGTAAAGATCCGATGTGCCACTCGTGAAAAATCTAGCATATAAACCATATGCAAATCACTGGGGGCATGTCAGTGCACTTAGAGACAGTTGTCAAATGCACTGACACGCCTCTGTGCACTTCTAGCCTAATTTGCATATGTCTTCTACGCTAGATTTCTCATGATTGGAACATTGATCTGTACAAAAAAGATAACATATTTATTGTCAGACAAGCACCTATACAGCTATATGACCTATTTGCGGTATGAGCAATGCCTCTACTTTACCTTTTAAATAGATGATAAATCTCTTTACATTGTACAACCCTTAACTCTGTAAAAAAGATATGGTCTTAACATTACATTTCTATGCCCCTTCCAGTTAGCTTTACTTTTCAGCTACTGTTTTTTGTTCAGAAATGAAGCAATGTTGTGCTATGTGCAGTAAGTTAGATTTCTTCACCGCATTCGATACTGTGGATCATCAGCTAATTCTCCTCCTCACTATGCTACACTCCATCGACCTCAAGGACACCATTCTCTCCTGGTTCTCCTCCTATCTCTCTGACCGCTCCTTCACTGTATCTTTTGCTGGTTCCTCCTCCTCTCACCTTCCCCTTACTATTGGGGTTCCTCAAGGATCAGTCCTAGGCCCCCTCCTCTTCTCTTTGTATACTGCCCCTATTGGACAAACAATCAGTAGATTTGGTTTCCAGTACCATCTCTATGATGACATCCAATTATATACTTCTCCTGATATCATGCCTGCCTTTTTAGAAAACACCAGTGATTGTCTTACCGCTGTCTCTAACATCATGTCCTCCATCTGAAACTGAACCCTCTACTAATCTACCTTTTCCTGACATTGCCTCTCCGTGTGTGGTTCCACCATTACTCCCAAGCAACATGCCCGCTGCCTTGGGGTCATACTTGATTCCAAGCTTCAATTCATCCCCTGTTAGGAGTCGAGTTCCCGCCTCTGCATAGGGGGAATCTCGAACCATGTCTGCTGTGGTCTTTCATTCGGCATCAGCCGCAGTGGAGCCTGCTCAGCGCAGACGTCGGTCCTAGCGTCTCGCTCAGTCTGATTCTGTGCAAAGGGTTACTGCTGCCTTTCCAGCCTCTGCCATTTTAGCCTGTACTGATCAGCGGCAAGCAGACGTCTATGGGACTAAGTCCCGCTTTTCCCCTTCTGAGCATGCCCAAAGGAAGACCTCTCAGTGGAGGTCTGGGGTCACATGCTCAGGTACTGCAGTAGCTCCTACTGGTCCTCTAGGAAGGTCCTTAAGATGCTCAGTTACTGTAGCAGTTCTCATTGGTCCTCTAGGAAGGTCCTGAACTTGCTGCTGCTATAAAAGGTTTGCATGGCCGCACGGCCATGCGCTAGTATACACTTGTTTATGTGTATATGTTGTGAGTGAAAGTCGCTCTTTAATCATCCCCTCCCTTGTGAATGCTCGCGTAAGGAGGATGATTGTAATCTAGCTCCCGACTTGTAACCAACACTAGTACACAAACAGCGTCTATTGCTGTGACCGCCAGTGCGGCGCCGTGCGCTATCACCGCACTTTCCAAACCCAAGTCTGGGTGGTTAGTGGCGTCCGCCAGTGCAGCATCGCATGCACTCTCATGCTATTTAATTATTATTTCTGCTACGTGTGGCACTGCGGCTCTGTGATGCAACAGGGTTCACTTCTTTCACACAGGGTGAAGCTAACCTGTGTGTGTATCCTCATTGTACCGCCATATAGTCCGTCATTGTTTAGCAGCAGGTTCCATCTCTGCACGGTGGACCCCGGGCTGCGAACGCACCTTATTCCTTTTCTCTAATTATTTGGTGCATTCCGCTAGCCCCAACACCCCCCACATGTGATCACTGGCTCACTCTTCTTATCTGCATCTCAAAAACATTTCTAGAATTCGACCTTTTCTTACTTTCGACTCTGCAAAAACTCTTACTGTTTCACTCATTCATTCTCGTCTGGACTATTGTAACTCACTACTAGTGTTGAGCCACCTCCCTAGTGTTCGGGTTCGGTTCGTCGAATTCTACTAGGCCCAAAAGCATTTCCTGGGCTAGATGCCGCTAAAAAATAGTACTTAGGTAAACAGGCGGTGTAGCTTGCTTCATGGGTGGGGTACGCTGCTAAGTAGCACCAAATTCTACTACATTTCCAAAAGGATTTCCTGGGCCAGATGCCATTAAAAATAGTACTTAGGTAAAGAGGCGGTGGGTGGCTGGGCTAGTCTGCTGACTAGCAGACACTGAAGCTTTGCAGCAGACCTCTGAATCCCAGGCCATAGTATAAGGAAACAACTCTGCAGACGACCCCACCCACCTGGAATTGACGATGGCAACGTCATGTAAAACTCAGCAAGGGGACTAAATAAAAGAGTCTCCATTTTTTCCAAAAATTCGGCCACAGACACCACTTAAGAGGCATCAATTTGGCCAGAGTTTTTTAAAACAATTGGTGAGGTGATTTTCAAAAATCATCAAGCTTTTAGTCTCCCCAAGATGACACAGGGGTAGAAAAGTCCTTGCAGATCCAGGATTTGTTCATCTTGATGAACGTTACTCTGTCTACATTGTCACTGGACAGTCGCGTGCACTTTATCTGTCAGCACACCAACAGCAGCGCTGAACACACGTTCAGAGAGAACGCTGGCTGCGGGGCACGACAAGATCTCCAAGGCGTGAGTGGCGAGCTCAGGCCATTTTTCAAGATTGGAATCCCAAAATGACCACAGTCATGGCATCGATGTCAACTTAGAGACACTCTTGTACCATCCTCTCTAGGCGTTGGCTGTGCGTCAGACTTCTTGTCTCCTGTGGCCTTGCAAAGGATGGTCTAAAAAAATCTTGAAACGATTGGAAAAAATTGCTGTTACCACCAGATACAATGTTACTGTTACCGTTTGAGAGATGACTCGATAGTCCCACGGTTGGCAAGTTAGAACTCAGAAATTCACTACGTGCACCACTGGTATTTTGTAGAAAAGCAGATGTTAGATTCTGTAACAGTCTCTGCTGATACTCCTGCATGTGTGAATCTTTTTCTATGGCAGGAATTATTTCGTGAAATTTGCTTTTGTACCAGGGATCTAAGAGTGTGGCAACCCAGTAGTCAGCATTATTTCGGATTCTGACAATCCGAGGGCCATGTTGCAGGTAGTGCAGCAAGAAGGCACTCATGTGTCTTGCACATCCAGGAGGACCAAGTCCTTGTTGTCTTGGTGATGGCCAGGTGAGCCATACTTCCTTGCCCTCTCCCCCCAACCTCGCACAACAGAAATTTGATCAAGGTCTCCCTCATCTGATGAGTCTTCCATGCCCAGCGCCAGTTCGTCCTCCACTTCTTCCTCGCCTCCTGCACCTTCCTCAACAGTTTGGCTGCTACCATGCACCCTCGGTAATCCCTCTCCCCCAGCCTCCTATGCCAGCCACCTTGGTGCTGCCAACCTTCTTGACCTTGGAGATATGATCCCTTCTGCATACGACTCCTCCTGTTCCTCCTCCTCCTCCTCTTGTTCCACCACCTGACTCCAAACACTGTGTAAGGTGTGCTCCAGCATGTAAATCCCTGGAATGGTCATGCTGATAATGGCATCGTCAGCACTTAACATCTTTGTTGCTATTTCAAAACTGTGCAGAAGGGTGCATAGGTCCCTGATCTGAGACCACTCCTGCAGCGTGATTTGTCCCACCTCTTGATCTCGTTGGCCCAGGCTATACGTCATAGCATATTGCACCAGGGCTCGTTGGTGCTGCCACAGTCGCTGCAACATGTGCAGAGTTGAATTCCACCGTGTGGGCACATCGCATTTCAGCCGGTGAACTGGCAGGTCCAACGACTTCTGTAGAGATGCAAGTCGTTGAGCTGCGGGATTGCGAATGGCAGAAGTGAGCACACAGCGACCGTGCCCTCTGCCGAAGCCCATCTAGTCCGGGATAGTGGGGTAAAAATTGCTGGACAACCAGGTTCAAAACGTGAGCCATACAAGGCACGTGTGTGACATTGCCCCGGCAAAGGGTTTACAGCATTGTCGCACACAGCCTTCCCTGGCTGCAGGTTGATTTGAGACAACCATTGATGGAACTCGGTCTCCAGAGCAGACCACAACTCCTCAGCTGTGTAACTCACATTTCCCAGACATTTCAATGTAAACACTGCCAGATGCCGTTGAGCCCTGGTGACAGCATAGTGAGGAGGTGAGCAGGATTCCTTCTGCCCAGTTACAACGCAGGTGGCATTACCAGACAGGCTTTGGGTGCAGGTGGAGGACCGAGAGGAGGTTGAGGAGGCAGAAGCAGTGGAGGAACTTCTAGATACAGAGGATCAACTCGTGGCGACGGCGAGACTTGGACAGCAGCCCCTTCTCCTGATGTCGCCGTAGTTACCCAGTGCCCAGTCACCGACATGTAACGCCCCTGTCCATGTCTTCTCGTCCAAGTGTCTGTGGTGTAATGCACCCTGTCACACACAGAGTTTCTCAAGGAAGCGGTGATGTTGTGTGTGACATGCTGGTGTAGCACAGGCACAGCTTTCTTTGAGAAGTAGTGGCGACTGGGCATCTGCTACTGGGGCACTGCGAGGGACATAAGGTCTCGAAAATCCTCTGTGTCCACCAGGCAGAAAGGCAGCATTTCTGTAGCCAACAGCTTGCAGATGGAGAAATTCAACCTCTTAGCTTTGTCATGGCTAGGAGGAAATGGTCTTTTACTTGTCCACATCTGAGGGACTGAGGGCTGGCTGCCATGCTTAGACGGAGTTGAGTAGGGTGTCCCCGGCAAACTGCTGGTCTGTGAGGAAGGTGCAGGCGGAGATGTTATGTTGCCTTGATCAAAATGTGGTGTCGATGTCGGAGAGCGCCCAACAACAGCAGGTGTTTCCACTTGCAAATGTCCTGACGACCTGCCAAGCACACTGGCTGTTGCGGGTAAAAAGGTGTAAGGTCTGCGTCCAAAACCATGTGCGACTGCTGTCCCCACAGTCACAGAGGATGAAGAGGACGCGGATGCACTTGATGGGGCAGACGGTGGTTGACCCGGCCCACTAGGCCGCATTGTAGCACAGTGAGCTTCCCACTGCAACTTATGCCTCATATCCATGTGACGGTTCATGCATGAAGTACTCAAGCTAGTGATTTTTTGGCCTCTACTGAGATTTTGTTGACAAATCTTACAGACAACATGAGTTGGGTCATCCTTTGCGATGTAAAAAAATGCCCAGGCTATGCAAGGCTTAGAGCCCGTGCGACCTGAAGAGCCAGCACGACTTCTGGTCTGAGGCACAGTTGGGGTTGAGGATGCAGTTGTTGACGTGCTTCCAGTACTCCGTCTCAGTCCAAGAAGGTGCACAGTTACCTCATCTTCCGACTCATCTCTAGCATCCTCCTCCACCTCTTCTGCTGACCTCATGGACTGGTGGACTAGGGGTTGACAGTAAGTGGGGTCTACAACTTTGTCATCATCATCCTGTGTGTTCTCACACCCGTCGTCCTCAGAGCCAACCTCTTCCTGCCCCGACCGAAAAGTCAAGTTTTCGTTCCAATCAGGTATCTCAGTCTCATCATCATCTTCCTCATTGCCTCCACCAACAGGAGTTACAGTCTGGGAACGAGGGTCTACATTATGCTCAGAACCTGGGCCTGGATCCGACTCACAAAGATTCTGGGCATCAGTGCAGATCATTTCCTTGCCTGGATGCACAGAAGCTCTGGAGCAGACCCCTGATTCCCATGCTATAGTATGCGTAAACAGCTCTACAGACTCAACCATGTGTGTTACCCCATACTCTGACGGGCAGCTGGAGACTTGGGAGCTGTGAAGAAGCAAGTGCAATTGGGGTGACAACTCTGAAGACTGGAGTAGTTGTGATGTTGAAGTTGACATGGAGGAGAGCCCACTTAAATGAGCACTTGATATCCGTTCAAGCACCTGCTGTTTTTGTGCCTCATCTGGAATTTTTGGCGATGCTTGTAGCGATGGTCGTAAGAAATGGATCATATCAGATTGTCCACGAAAAGAAGAAGACATCTTACTTTGGCTGGAAGATGGTCTTTCTTCTGCAGATGTTACTGTTGCTTTACCACCTACCCAACGGACACAACCTTTTTTTTCCCTTTCCAACACGCCTATTCCCCTTTCCACCAGCAGCAGGCCTTTTGCCACTCATTTTAGTGCTTAACTAATTGGCAACTTTGCATGTGTAGTTGTTGGCACAACAACCGATGGATGAAAACCGAGAAGAACTGAGTGGCCAAACTGTGGTACTAGGCCCAAAACTATTAACTGGATTAGATGCAGTACAAATTGAGATACACAGGCGGTGTAGTTTGTTTCACAGGCGGACTACTCTGCTGACATGCAGACACTGCTCCTAGGCCCAAAACTAATAACAGGATTAGATGCAGTAAAAATTGAGATACACAGGCGGTGTAGTTAGTATCACAGGCGGGCTACTCTGCTGACGTGCAGACACTGCTCCTAAACTATTAACTGGATTATATGCAGTGAAAATTGAGATACACAGGTGGTATAGTTTGTTTCACAGGCGGGCTACTCTGCTGATGTGCAGACACGGCTGCTAGGCCCTAAACTAATAACTGGATTAGATGCAGTGAAAATGGAGATACACAGGCAGTATAGTTTGTTTCACAGGCGGGCTACTCTGCTGACGTGCAGACACTGCTCCTAGGCCCTAAACCAATAACTAGATTAGATGCAGTGAAAATAGAGATACACAGGCGGTATAGTTTGTTTCACAGGCGGGCTACTCTGCTGACGTGCAGACACTGCTCCTAGGCCCTAAACTATTAAGTGGATTAGATGCAGTGAAAATAGAGATACACAGGTGGTATAGTTTGTTTCACATGCGAGCTACTCTGCTGAACTGCAGACACTGCTCCTAGGCCCAAAACTAATAACAGGATTAGATGCAGTAAAAATTGAGATACACAGGCGGTGTAGTTTGTTTCACAGGCGGGCTACTCTGCTGACGTGCAGACACTGCTCCTAGGCTAAAAACTATTAACTGGATTAGATGCAGTGAACATAGAGATACACAGGCGGTATAGTTTGTTTCACAGGCGGGCTACTCTGCTGACGTGCAGACACTGCTCCTAGGCCCTAAACTATTACCTTGATTAAATGCAGTGAAAATAGAGATACACAGGCGGTGTAGTTAGTTTCACAGGCGGGCTACTCAGATGTCTATCAGACTATGCTACTAGCCCAAAAGGATTGGCTGAGCTAGATTATATCACAGACATTCCTGGCAAACAGTGCTATGAACTGCTGTAACCTACCCTGAAAGGGCTGATATTACAACTAGTCCCGACTACTCCCGACTCCCTAAACCTCTCTGACAATTAGCTTAAAAAAAACACGCTTTGTCTGTATAGCGCCCACAGCAGCAGCGGTGCCGTCTAACACTAAGCTGCAGCAGTGAGGAAATGGTGGCGACGGAGCAAATGACTGGTTCTTATAGGGCAAGGATATGTGACATACACAGCCAATGACACATGCCCTTGCTTGTGTGCATCACATGCACATTGCTGTGTGTGTGTGCACTGCTGATAGGCTGAGAGACTGCACCGCCCCACTGTAAATGCGGGAAAGAAAAAAAAATGGAGATCGGCGTTATTTCAGCACAGATCTATCCCCCGCCCACTATACACTGAAACAGTCTATTAACAATGATAAACAGTTTTAATGCAAATCAAGCAAGGCTTTTGCTGAACGAATAGTTATCGAACAGAAACTCGTACAGCCGAATTTTAAGCAAATTGTTTGGATTCGTCGAACGACTCGAACACTGCCCAAAACAGCTCGAATTTGAGATTGGCGAACAGTTCGACTCGAACACCGCTCATCTCTACTCACTACTAATCGGCCTCCCTCTTACCAAACTGTCCCCTCTCTGTCCTGAATGCTGCAGCTAGGATCATATTCCTCACCAATCGTTATACCGATGCCTCTACCTTGTGCCAGTCATTACACTGGTTACCCAACCACTCCAGAATCCAGTACAAAACAATTACCCTCATCCACAAAGCGCTCCATGGCTCAACACCACCCTACATCTCCTCCCTGGTCTCAGCCTACCACCCTACCCGTGCTCTCCATTCTGTTGATGACCTGAGGTAAGCATCCTCAATAATCAGAACCTCCTACTCCTGTCTCCAATATTTTTCACTTGCTTCACCAGTTCTTTGGAATGCACTACCCAGGTTAATATGATTAATCCCCAATCCCCACAGTTTTAAGCGTGCCCTAAAAACGCATTTGTTCAGACTGGCCTACCGCCTCAACGCATTAAACTAACTATCCTTGTGTGGCCCATTCAAAAAACTTAAACCATAATCAGGTTCCTCGCATCATGTTCTCATACACTTTATGCAGTTAATAGCCCTCTGTGTCTCTACTGTTACATATTTAGGTTGTTAACTGGTTCATGCATCTTTACATGAACACCTGAATCACACTATGGCCGGTCCGAACATCGAAAGCAATTGTTACCATCCACCTCTCGTGTCTCCCCTTTTCCTCATAGTTTGTAAGCTTGCGAGCAGGGCCCTCATTGCTCTTGGTATCTGTTTTGAACAGTGATTATTGTTTTGCTTTAATGTCTATTGTCTGTACAAATCCCCTCTATAATTATAAAGCGCTGTGGAATATGTTGGCGCTATATAAATAAAATTATTATTATTATTATTACAGTATTTCATGCCGTACATAAAAACCAGTACATGATATCGTAAAATGAGCCATTTCATGCATATTCCAAAAACGCGTCCCACTGAACAAACAACCTTTACGCAGATGTGAACCTCAGTATTTAGCAGTTGAAACCGTTGGAATACAAGAGATGTATTTGCTAAAAGAATAAACAACCTACCCTTTATTTGGAAACATCCAAAAAATAAATCTGCAAAATAGATCTTTTTCTGTTCCCTTCCATCATCGAAAATGCCCTACTTTTATTCTTTGTCTAGATTGTAACCAAGATATTCACATAGCCCCCAACACCCCTCATCAGGAAGTGGTTACATTTAGAATGTCACAAGAATAGTCAAATTATCAACTTATCATCCAACAGCAATTTCTGATCTTTCTCTTGTGTTTTTATAATGGCTTTTATTTTTATATAATGTAGCATGAGTACAATCTGTCTATCTACGTACGTCTTTTAAAAGTCATCACTCTCATCATTGTTATCTTGTGACCTTTTAGAACTAAAATGGGACCCCAGTCTTATGAACTTGGAGAATGGAGACCCAATGGAGCAAACATGGATGCAGGCTTTGTTTTCCGTTTTTGTTCTGTTTGTATCAGATACATTTTTACTAGAGGTGTCTCTTAACAACCCTACTAGAGGTTGCTTAAAAAACAGGTCTGTTAACAGATTAAAAAAAATGACCATCCATTATTATCTGTTTTATAGACTTCAATGTTACAAAATGGATCCAGTTGCTTTACTTGTTTTTGGCTGAACAAAAAAGTAGTATAGATTATGTTTTTTTTAACCCAGATAAAAAAACAGAAGGCATTTTAGGACTTTTCTGACCCCATTCAGATGAATAGATCCAGTACAGCATTATGTTATTTCCATTTTTGTCATTCCAAAATGGATGCAAAAACAGAAATAACTACTGGCTGGACATGTGAATATAGTCTTTTTTGCTACCTCTCACTTCTGTATCTGGAGATAAATAGTTTTGCTGGTGTTGCCTTGACAGCTGCCTGCCATCTATGGTAGGTGTCATAACTAACTTTGCAGGAGTACAAGAATTGGACTGTAAAGGACTGGGTTAAGGACAGTGTCGGACTGGGGTGCCAAAGGCCCACCAGTAACACTGACTTTGGGGGGCCCACTTTTCACCTGCATACAAATATTACACTACCCTGGTTCACAAATTTACCTATGTCTCTATATAATAATAAACTGGGTAGTTTGGTAAATGAATGATGAGATGCTGTTTTTTTTCTGTACAGAGTGAATCAAAGTGAATTATGCCAATTATTGCCTATATAGTGGGGTTGGGGCTAAGATCTGCACATGGGCCCACCGGGGGATTCCCCTGTTGCCCTGAGGGCTAGTCCGAGCCTGCACCTAGTTACGCCTCTCCAGGCTTTCCATGAGCTATCTATCTATCTATCTATCTATCTATCTATCTATCTATCTATCTATCTATCTATCTACCTGTCTGTCTGTCTATCCATCTATCTAAAAATCCAGACAAATTGGAGGCAGCACACCGTTTGTAGTGAAAAGGAGCTAGTATTTAATCAGCCCAGAAGGCAACGTTTCGGTCCCAACAGGAACCTTTCTTAAGCTTGGGACTAGGGACTGACGCCGCTTGGCGTGGGTGGCTAGATGGTGACGCTTCCACAGGTGAAGCGGGGTCCCCAGGGCTTCTCAAATGTATGGCACCGATGATGTGGTGGATGATATAGTAAAGAACAAGGACACAGGTTTGCAGTTTTTACCTGGTTTAGTGATGAAAGCAGTCCTCAGTCCAGGGTACCAAGTGCAGGGAAGCTGTGTTCTGGCTGTCTTGGAGGCAATAGGAGATCCCTCTCCAAGGTGAGGCCCATAAGCCTTTCCTACTTGCGCTAAGATGGCGAGGTCCCTGCCGCTTGAAGCATAGTTGCAATGTCCCCTCTCTCCTGTCCTAAGACAGATGTCTGTACAATATGCAGTGCGAGCCTGTTTATAGGATCTCTATCATGACCCGGGCTCTCAAGTTACTGCTTCACCTCAGACTTTGTGCAGGCAATTGGCATACAGTTCTATGCCCTCCGGTTCTGTTGAGCGTCCTGGAGAACAACACGACCTCGGGCTCCCGGTACCCGGCTTCTGCGCTCTAGCTCCCAGGGTGTCCTTTCCCTGTTCCCCTGCTGAGCGTCTTCCTCCTCTGTGCTTCTTCCCTCTAAGCTCCTCTACAATTCGACTCCTCACGATATCTCTCTTTCCAGGGGTCGCAGCTCCCACGTGGCTGCTCGGCCTCTACGTCTGCTCCAGACGTCCTTCTCCTTTCTTCACTCCTCTACAACTCGCTGGCTCCTCCTCCAGACCAGGATACATAAAGTCTAAGGAAGCTCCCCTGAATCTGGGTCCTGAGCTCCCTCTCCTGGCCTAGATTCAGATGTGTTGAATGTGAGTGCCTTACCTGATAGAGAGAATCTCCCTTGCCTCCAAGCGTAACATCACCCTCCCCGAAAGGAAAGCAACATTACTGCAACAACCAGGTACCTGGGGTGTTGCATATGTAATATAAATACATATATGTATATGTGTATGTCACTGACATCTACACTCCCTGACAGAAGTTATGTCGCTTATCCATGTTATGTAAATAAAAGCTTATAACCTGACGTTAAATTCATCCATTGGTTGTATAAATTATTCTTTTGAAAGCTGAAACCCTCCAAAATGTGGTTTACGTTAAGAAAATAAATTGGCATCAATGCAGAAATATTGATCAGTTAATGGACACAGAATGGTCAGATTTTGGCAAGACAAAAGTTTTGTCCCCCACAGAAAGTAATGTGATATTCAAACAAATAATTAACTTAAAATACAAATATATGTTGCATAACATTGGTGGATGAAGTTGTGGTGCTATTAGGGTCATATTTAATATTTTGTGTGACTTCCATGAGCTTGCAGGACTGCATGTTGTGGTTCAACAATGATTCATACAATTTATTAATGAAGTCATCAGGAATAGCAAAAAATACAGTCTTACATGGCTCCCAGAGCTCATCTAGATTCTTTGGTTTTGTCTTCCAAGCTTTCTCTTTCATCCTACCCCAAACATGCTCAATGATGTTCATGTCTGGTGACTGGGCTGGCCAGTCCTTGAGCACCTTGATCTTTTTTACCTGGAGGAACTTTGTTGTAGAGATGGATGTATGAGATGGAATATAAGAGGTAGCTAATACTTCTTGATATTTTAGGCTATTGATATTGCCTTCCACCTTGCAAATCTTTCGCACACCCTCATACTGAATGTAACCCCAGACCATGACCTTTCCACCACCAAATTTAACTGTTTTCTGGCTGTATTTTGGATCCATACGGGCTCCAGTAGGTCTCCTGCAGTATTTGCAGTGGCAGTGGTGTAATTCTACTGAAGATTCATCAGAGAAATCCATCTTCTGCCACTTTTCCAGCGTCCATCTGATTAGCAGGCTGTGGGACTTTGCAAATGCTACATAGGTTTTTTTTTGCCTTTTGTTTAGTGCTGGCTTCTGGACACTGATTCGATCATGGAGGCCATTTCGAGACAGAATCCTACAAACTGTTCTAGTTGACACAGGGACTTGAGGTGACCAGGCCTGTTGGAGCTCTGATGCAGTGGAAGAAGTGCTTGCTTTGGATTTTCTAACCAACAAATGTACCTGATGAGCAGTTGTCTTGCGGGGTCTGCCGGACCTGGGCTTCACAAACGCATCTCATGTCTCTTCAAATCTTTTTTACTTCTTTGTACTTGACGCTGAGACACATTAAAGGTGCCAGCCACCTCTGCAGTGGATCTGGTCTTCAGCCTCTTGATAATCCAGGCTTTGGTTCAGGGTGGATTTTTGGCATGTTGTCAGAGCTCAAGTTGCAGTTCAAGTGAAGGTCTGGGGTGCTGGGTTTCTTTTAATACACACACACTAACTAACCGATCATTTACTGAGCACAGGTGAGGATGTAAACTAGGATTGGGTGCATTATATGACCAGGCGACAAAACTTTTGTCTTGCCAAAATCTGACCATTCTGTGTCCATTAACTGATCAATATTTCTGCATAGATGCAAATTTATTTTCCTAACCAAAACCACATTTCAGCGTGTTTCAGCTTTCAAAAGAATAATCTATTCAATGGATGAATTTAACGTCAGGTTATAAGCTTTTATTTACATAACATGGATAAGCGACATAACTTCTGTTAAGGAGTATATATATCTATGTACTCTATGTGTATATATGGTATCTATTCTATCTATTCTATCCTAAGCTGTCAGTATGATTTTACTGTACGCGGCAGATGCATTTGTTTGACAATAGTTTTCCAAACATATTCGCTCATTTCTAGTCATCAGCAACACTATTCTGGTTTTCCACATACTGAAGCACACTATGAATAGTCTGCTGGTGGAGGTGGTGGTCCCATGGGATGAAGTGGAAGCAGAGGAGGATGCGTAGGGGATGACAATATCTCTAATTTGCGGACTGTCGTTGCACAGGCGGGTGACATGGGAGGGTGGCTTACACTGATTGAGGGGGGCTCATGGTACCATACAAACTGTTACTGAAGGTGTAGGAGCCAAGGAACAAATGTACGAGGACAAGGAGGAAGCGTTGATGGGCACGCAACAGTCAAAAGATGAAGAGGATAATGATCCCCCTCTGTTGACAAAACATGTTTTCATATCTACTGGTGGTGATCTGACAGATAAGTGCATTCGGTTCCACTGAAAGTGTAGACTGCCTAAGTTTCATCAAGATGAACAAGCTATGGATCTCCAATGACATGGCACACTAGGCATGACATGTTTCAGTGTCATGCATTGATTTCTCTTTAGTGCAGTCTGTGACATTTTTGTTGTGGCTTCTGCGCCTGCTGTTGCTACTGCTGCTGTTAGAAACAGTTTTTTTTTAATGTGGAGGTTCCAAGTTGGTCTCCATCTGGTGGTTGCCTGTAGTGGAAGGGTTGTCAGAGGGCTGATATACTATTTCAACTCTGGGGAATTGAAGCCACTTTAGTGGTGTGTGACAATTATTTTTTGAAATGTGGAGGCTCCAACTTGAATTCATCTGGTGAGCTGCCTGTAGTAGAAGTTGTGTCAGAGGCACATTATACTTTTTCTATTCAGAGGAATATGATGCCCCTTTTCCTGGGGTCTGCCCCTAATTTGAGCTGTTTGTTTAGCTCCCCTTAAGTTGTTGTCTATGCATTTGTTTTTTCTTCCCATTGAAGTCAATGAGGTTCGGGTATGTTCGGAGAACCGTTCAGTGAATATGTTCAGCAAACATCGGGACGTTCGCCAAACCGAACCTTGAAAGGTTCGCTCATCTCTAATCCTTATAATAATAATCTTTATTTTTATATCCCTCCACTCCACAATGTGATGAAAAAACACACACAAGGCTATTGACCTCTTAGTTTACAGCAGGGGCTTATTCTAGGTATCCCTCTGCTCTTTAATATACCACAAACTGCAGGGATTTATGTATATCCCGCTTACAGTTCCACTTGAAACTTGCAGCTCTCTGGCACCCCCCTTACTCTCAGGTCAGATTAGGTACTGCACCTAGGGTAATTAGTCGCCAGAAAGGCTGCCTGCTATGTACTGGCTATTGGGCACGCTGCAACGAGGCAATATAACTACTCCCACTCAGGCAGGAACAATAATTATCAACGCCGCAGTCGCTACAACGACTCCCAACTACCCAGTACAAACGTATGCTGCCACCAGCTTCGATTAAACGGGTCCGAAGCTAACCCAAAACAGTAGCGTAATTCCCTTCAAAAACTTAGGCTACGTTTTAGAGCAGGAAGAACGAAAACTAGTAATTTATATATTTTACTCCGAAATTAAGGCAGTGTTTGTAAAAAGGCATATAAAGATGTTACAATATGATACAATTGAAATATGTACAAGGTAATTATAAAAATAAAAGGGAATAAAGAAGAAAGGTAAAACTCACATGTTCTCAGTTCATATCAGGCAAAACCATGCTGGTGGGCGGAGCTCCCAAAAGTCCCAATGCATGAGGAGGTCTGTATAGAAGCAGCTCCTTCAGTAAATCTGTCTCGGATATACTAGTTTTCAATGTATTTCCCCTATAAGCCACTATGTAATGTGTATTGTTGTCATCTTTATGTTTGACTGAAATTTGTTTATGAAGATGTGTATGAAGAGAAAATAACACATATGATGCTGCTAAATAGTAATGTCTTTTTATTCTGTAATCATTGTTATTCTTATTTTTTTCTCTCATGAAATTTCTCAATAGGTCAAATAAAAAAAATACATCATCCTGGAAAGGAGACGTTGAAAGAGAAAAACAGAATTAGAGATGGTCTATTTCAGCTTGGATGGAATACACCTCTTGTCAGGAAAGGAAAAGAGAAAACTAACAGAGGACACGGGCAGAGGTGCACAGGAATGACAGAGGTCAGAGAGGTGTCAGTATTAAGACTAAATATTGGGGAATAACTCCTTTAATACTAGAAGTAGCTTGTGTGAATTGTCATCTCTGCTCATGGACCTGAAGGAAGAAGTTGTTCTTCATTTGTATCTGGATCCTCAGCGAAGTGTAACAAATGTTCATAGAACTCTGAAGCCCCCACCTACTTTCTGACCAGAATGGTTTTCTACAGTCGCATAACTTGAAGCTCATGGACCCCCCATTCAAAAGCTTGCACGAGGTTTTACACCAGGGAGAGAAAGTGATTCATTTGTGGAAAATGATTGCAAATATTCAAGTTGGAGAAGGAGCCACCGCTCCATCCGAGCATCAAATGCCACAAAGGCTAAGAACACTGTGAACAGGAGTTCTTATGGAGCGTATTGGATTAGTTTGGGTCTGGGGAGAAATTTAGTAGGTGCCGGGACAAGGTATTTTGGTGTCGTGGGCAGATAAAGCTGATGGTGCATTTTCTTGGAGAAGACTAATGTTTTATTTTTGGACTTGTACTTGGGAAGTTACAGGTGCTTCTCATTAAATTCGAATATCATCAAAAAGATAATTTGCAAAGTATTCTAATTTACTGGGATAATGACTGTTGGGTTTTTCATTGGCTGTAAGCCATAATCATCAACATTAACAGAAATAAACACTTGAAATAGATCACTCTGTTTGTAATGACTCTATATAATACATGAGTTCACTGTTTGTAAAGGAGAACTGGAACAAATTAACTTTTTGATGATATTCTAATTTTGTGAGAAGCTCCTGCATAAAGAAGATATTAAATATTAACATGGCAATTGAATCCATCCCAACATGGGATAATATAAATATAAATGAATTTGTTAAGGTACAGGACACAGGGTTTTGTAGAAGAAAAGGTTTTATTTGGTTAAGCATTTAAGCCATGGAGATGAGATGATGCCATTTAAAGGGACACTGTCACCTGAATTTGGAGGGAACAATCTTCAGCCATGGAGGCGGGGTTTTTGGGTGTTTGATTCACCCTTTCCTTACCCGCTGGCTGCATGCTGCTGCAATATTGAATTGAAGTTGATTCTCTGTCCTCCGTAGTACACGCCTGCACAAGACAATCTTGCCTTACGCAGGCGGGTACTATGGAGGACAGAGAATGAACTTCAATTCAATATTGCAGCCAGCATGCAGCCAGCGGGTAAGGAAAGGGTGAATCAAACACCCAAAAACCCCGCCTCCATGGCTGAAGATTGTTCTCTCCAAATTCAGGTGACAGTGTCCCATTAATGTGTTGGAGACGCAGTTTTGCTTAGAGGGGTTTTCACCTAAACAAAGTTAATTTTAAAATTGATTTTAAGCAATAGATCTTGGAATAATAATAAGTTCTACAAATGGATGTGTTTTTTAAAAATTGTCCCTGTGTTGAGATAATCTTATAAATGTGCCCCTGCTGTGTAATGACCGTGCAGGAACAAGGTTTGATGATACCACAGCTCATGGGCAGGGGAGGAAGCAAAAGAGTATACAGACATTACAGCACAGGATCACAGCTGATTCTTTTTATGAAATAAAGCATTTCCCTGCCTGCTTTTAAAAAAATGTTTTACTTCAAAGAAAGAATTTGTAATGTCTGTATACTCTTTTGCTTCCTCCCCCTGCCCAGGAGCTGTGGAGTGATCAGACCATGTCCCTGTACGGTCAGACACAGCGATTACACAGTACACAGCAGGGGCACATTTATAAGATTATCTCAGCACAAAAACATTATAAGTACTCACATCCAATTGTGGAACTTATTATTATTCCAAGATGTATTGATTACAATAAACTTTGTTCATGGGAAAACCCCTTTAAGTAAAGTGCACAATTGTAGACATTGTCAGGTTCAACTAGCGGTGAAGAATATGAAGGAATCAAATAACTTTCACGTCACCTCTCATAGAGAAATGGATTACTTATTGATTGTTTCCCATTCAAAAAAATCTATCTAATAATGACAACCTTGTATATAATATACAATATGCTACAATGTAATAAATATATTCATATGCTAATAACTGGGGATTACAGGTATCATTTTATATCTGAGAGAAGATTAGTGTATGGAGTAAATATTAGAGTCATATATATTGTATATACAGGTACTTCTCAAAAAATTAGCATATAGTGTTAAATTTCATTATTTACCATAATGTAATGATTACAATTAAACTTTCATATATTATAGATTCATTATCCACCAACTGAAATTTGTCACGTCTTTTATTGTTTTAATACTGATGATTTTGGCATACAACTCCTGATAACCCAAAAAACCTGTCTCAATAAATTAGCATATTTCACCCATCCAATCAAATAAAAGTGTTTTTTAATAACAAACAAAAAAAACATCAAATAATAATGTTCAGTTATGCACTCAATACTTGGTCGGGAATCCTTTGGCAGAAATGACTGCTTCAATGCGGCGTGGCATGGAGGCAATCAGCCTGTGACACTGCTGAGATGTTATGGAGGCCCAGGATGCTTCAATAGCGGCCTTAAGCTCATCCAGAGTGTTGGGTCTTGCGTCTCTCAACTTTCTCTTCACAATATCCCACAGATTCTCTATGGGGTTCAGGTCAGGAGAGTTGGCAGGCCAATTGAGCACAGTAATACCATGGTCAGTAAACCATTTACCAGTGGTTTTGGCACTGTGAGCAGGTGCCAGGTCGTGCTGAAAAATGAAATCTTCATCTGCATAAAGCATTTCAGCCGATGGAAGCATGAAGTGCTCCAAAATCTCCTGATAGCTAGCTGCATTGACTCTGCCCTTGATGAAACACAGTGGACCAACACCAGCAGCTGACATGGCACCCCACACCATCACTGACTGTGGGTACTTGACACTGGACTTCAGGCATTTTGGCATTTCCTTCTCCCCAGTCTTCCTCCAGACTCTGGCACCTTGATTTCCGAATGACATGCAAAATTTGCTTTCATCAGAAAAAAGTACTTGGGACCACTTAGCAACAGTCCAGTGCTGCTTCTCTGTAGCCCATTTCGGCACCTGTAGCCCATTTCCTGCACACGCCTGTGCACGGTGGCTCTGGATGTTTCCACACCAGACTCAGTCCACTGCTTCCTCATGTTCCCCAAGGTCTGGAATCGGTCCTTCTCCACAATCTTCCTCAGGGTCCGGTCTCCTCTTCTCGTTGTACAGCGTTTTCTGCCACATTGTTTCCTTCCAACAGACTTACCATTGAGGTGCCTTGATACAGCACTCTGGGAACAGCCTATTTGTTGAGAAATTTCTTTCTGGGTCTTACCCTCTTGCTTGAGGGTGTCAATGATGGCCTTCTTGACATCTGTCAGGTCGCTAGTCTTACCCATGATGGGGGTTTTGAGTAATGAACCAGGCAGGGAGTTTATAAAAGCCTCAGGTATCTTTTGCATGTGTTTAGAGTTAATTAGTTGATTCAGAAGATTAGGGTAATAGGTCGTTTAGAGAACCTTTTCTTGATATGCTAATTTATTGAGACAGGTTTTTTGGGTTATCAGGAGTTGTATGCCAAAATCATCAGTATTAAAACAATAAAAGACCTGACAAATTTCAGTTGGTGGATAATGAATCTATAATATATGAAAGTTTAATTGTAATCATTACATTATGGTAAATAATGAAATTTAACACTATATGCTAATTTTTTGAGAAGGACCTGTATGTAAACATTTGTGGGATGTCAATCAATAAATTCATAAATTGACCAGGTTGATCCATTGGTCCCATTATTTTCACCAAGCATTATACAGAATGACGAAGAAAGCTGACAATACTTGTAACTGTGTAAGAAACATGGGCGAATTTTATACATTTATCAGAGGGTATGAAGATATAGAGAGGAAACAGGGGACTCAGATCTCCATTGAGATCATGTCAACAATTGTAAAACTGCTCTTTGGAGAGAAAGAGAAGAAATGAGGAAGAAGAGTCTTAAGTAGGCGGCTTTATATAGCAAGAGTGGATTTCGTTGGGAAATGGATAAGGAAAAAATGGAGTATTACAGAATAGAAGAAATTACATAAGAGAGTTGTAAAATATGACAGGGTCTGGTTTTGCCCCTCAAAGAAATTTGAAAATTGGGAGAACAATTGGAAAAAAATGTAGTGGAGAGAATAAAACTCGGGGGAGAGACAATCGACAGCTTAAACATCAGTGGAGGTTTCTTTATTTTTTAATTTTGGTTTATGTGGGGTTGTTTATTACTATTTTTTCTGAACAATTGGAAAAAGGTCGAGAGTGAAGGAATTAGGAAGATTGTTGTTTTTATCCGATTTCCTTTTTTTGTATTTGTACAGTATCTTTTGTATAATTAAGTAAAGATGTAAAATGCAAAAAAAGGAGCAAACAACTACAGCATTTTAATGACGTCACAAATGGCTGGACGATATAGAACGTCCCGTCATCCAGGGTTCTGTTGAGGGTTTTTGTAGGCGTTTGTGGAGAGAGGAGTGTTGTGAGTGACTTGTGCAAATATGATGTGAAAAAAGCGATTTAAGCGTATTATAGTTGTCTCTGACACCGAGGACAGCAGCGATGATGATGATTTACATCAGGTGAACATCATTTTATATTCTTAAGTAACTACCGCATATACTCGAGTATAAGCCGGCCCGAGTATAAGCCGACCCCCTAATTTTACCACAAAAAACTGGGAAAACTTAATGACTCGAGTATAAGCCTAGGGTGGGAAATGCAGCAGCTACCGGTAAATGTCAAAAATAAAAATAGATACCAATAAAAGTAAAATTAATTGAGACATCAGTAGGTTAAGTGTTTTTGAATATCCATATTGAATCAGGAGCCCCATATAATGATCCACACAGTTCATGATGGCCCCATAAGATTCTCCATACAAAATACGCCCCATATAATGCTCCAAACAGTTTATGATGGGCTCCAGAAGATGCTCCATTTTAAAATATGCCCCATATAATGCTGCGCAAATGTTGATTATGACCCCATAAGGTGCTCCATACAGACATTTGCCCCATACAATGCTGCACAAATGTTGATTATAGCCCCATAAGATGCTCCATACAGACATTTGCCCCATATAATGCTGCACAAATGTTGATTATAGCCTCATAAGATGCTCCATAGACACATTTGCTCCGTATAATGCTCCATAAATGCGGATTATGGCCCCATAAGATGCTTCATAGAGATATTTGCCCCATATAATGCTGCTCATGGTCCCATAAGATGCTCCATACAGATATTTGCCCCATATAATGCTGCACATGACCCGATAAGATGCTCCATACAGATATTTGCCCCATATAATGCGGTCCATGGCCCCATACAGTTATTTGCCCCATATAATGCTGCACATGGCCCCATAAGATGCTCCATACAGATATTTGCCCCATAGAATGCTGCACATGGCCCCATAAGATGCTACATAGAGATATTTGCCCCATATAATGCTGCACATGGCCCCATAAGATGCCCCATATAATGCTGCACATGGACCCATAAGATGCTCCATACAGATATTTGCCCCATATGCTGTTGCTGCAATAAAAAAATAAAAAATTACATATTCACCTCTCAGGCCCCCGGCACTTGCTTTATTCACCTGCTCCACGTTCCACCGCCTACCGCCGCTGTGTCTTCCCTGTCCTCTGCACTGATTGTTCAGGCAGAGGGCGGCGCACACTAATAGCGTCATCGCACCCTCTGACATGAGCGTCAGTGCAGAGGACGGGGAAGACGCAGCAGCGCCGACGGTGGAACGGGGAGCAGGTGAATATCGCACACTGCGTTATATTCACCTGCTCCTGGCGCGGTCCCTTCACGTCTGCTCCCCGGCGCCAGCAGCTTCTTCCTGTAGTGAGCGATCGCATGGAACAGCTCATTACAGTAAGGAATATGCGGCTCCACCCCTATAGGAGTGGAGTGGGGTCCATATTCATTACTGCAATGAGTGGTACCATGTGACCGCTCAATACAGGAAGAAGCTGTCAGCGCTCGGAGAACCAGGGATGTGCAGGGACCGTGCCAGGAGCAGGTGAGTATGATTAGACAGCTGCCGCTCCCCCTCCCCTGCCGACCCCTGGGTATGACTCGAGTATAAACCGATAGGGGCAATTTCAGCCTAAAACAATGGGCTGAAATTCTCGGATTATACTCGAGTACATACAGTAAAATATATTTGGGTTAAAAGTTCAAGAAAAATATGGTGAGACCGAAAATATAGCTCCGAGTAGATGGGGTGATAATTTGGATCATGTTTGCAGAGAAAAGACTTCCCTCACTTGTAATGTTTGTGACAATATGTCCATGTACAGGATGCATAATAATATTGTATGAAGACACATAAATGTCACCACCGCCCCTATCCATATCCTAACCATAAGTGTCCGGCACACCCGTCATAGTCTGTGCATGAAATAAGCACAGGCCAATGGAAACCACATTCATATTGGTGTCTACCTGTAATCAGTGGAATATGGAGTAGGATTATAAATTGTAGATGTTCATGGTTATAGAATCTATCTGACATGTTTGCCATTTTTTCAGTCTCATCCAAGAAAGAGGCCAACACCAAGGTCTCCAGGCCAAGATAACATCACTGGCTTCAATTCGTGCCTGAATGGGGATTTGGGGATTGCTTCTCATGGTGGCCATGCACTGGGCAGGTCACTGTAGCTGAATGTGATTTTTTTTGCCTCATGTACATATAGGGGTACACTGGATTCATTCTCTACTAATAAGCACCGTACATGGTTGATAATGGGTCAAATTAAAGATACCTTACAGAGGTAATCCTATTTTACACATGCTTGATTAGTGTGGGTCCTATGTCTTGGACACTTCCACGCCATGTTGACTTATTGCCATTGTTGTCCCTATAGAATGCATTACAGATGTGCAATACATTTGCTTGACTCTTTTCATAAATCCAATAGACATCAATAGAGAAAGCTCTGCACAAGGAATCCCACATCTCCATTAAAAACAATGGAGGCTACCATGAATCAGCAAATGAGGTGATAGGACCTCTAGTCTTATTTTACATGAAGGCCCCAGAGAACGGACCCCTACCATTTGAGGGTCCACCCTCCAAACATTGAGGACACGTTCACTTTTGATCTTCTACACTCTATATTTACAGACCCCCTCTCTTGTATGGACCTTCATACTAACTAATGTCTGATTTGAGCCTTATAAAATGTATTTTCACTCTTCCATACTTCTGTATAGATAATATACCATGTGATAGCAAGGAGAGCTCTGCTACAGAGGAGAGGTAAGTTATGCTAGATGCATCTACCTCTATATAAAGCCATGAACTAGGTAAGATGTTTCCTGTGGATTTATATATGATTCCGTATCTTTCCCAGGACAGCTCTGTGTAACATCCCCGGCTGTTTCCTGGAAGACATTATTTCTCCAACTTCCATCTATGTTACCCACTTCCAGGAAACAAAGGAAGAGCTGGTGGAGCGACTGTACAATCTATACAACAGGACAGTCTTCAGTAATAAGGTATCACATCTTATCATCGGTTTCTGGGTGATACATGACTTGTCTATTATCTCCCCCTTTAAATAATGAATTCCAGGAAAAATAGCTCTAACTTTGTGAAAGGCATCCTAACCCCTTTGTCATGTTTCTGTAATATAGTTATTGAATATCTCTGGTAAATCTCACTTAGGTTGGTAAATGTCATCACCATCTTCTTATCTGTGGGATGAGTGGAAACCTTAGATGATCCACCATGCAGAGACAAAAAGATTAGCAACTTTTGGCTTGAAGTTCACATGATTTTTACATTATATTTAAAAATCATTTAGTTGATATCTAGACATTTTAGAAAAAGTTTATTTTTATTTTTGTCCTCACATCTTGGACTTCCGGGTAGACCCCATGCCCCATACAATAGACTGGTGCTGTAAATCAAAAATGAGAGTTGGGTACTTTGTAAGAATGGGGTGAAAAAGTTTACAGATGCAATGGAATTTGTTTCTCTGTATACAGGGCAAAAAAACCTGCTAATTGTAACATAGTAACATAGTAACATAGTTAGTAAGGCCGAAAAAAGACATTTGTCCATCCAGTTCAGCCTATATTCCATCATAATAAATCCCCAGATCTACGTCCTTCTACAGAACCTAATAATTGTATGATACAATATTGTTCTGCTCCAGGAAGACATCCAGGCCTCTCTTGAACCCCTCGACTGAGTTCGCCATCACCACCTCCTCAGGCATAGTAACATAGTGTGATGTAGTACATCTTATAAACTCATTGTACATACTACCATAAGAAAAACTAAGTACACCCTATTTGAATTCTAATATTTTACATATCAGAAGAAAAAAACATAGGTCCTTAGATGATCCTAAAAGTAGGGAAATAGAATCTCCGAAAACAACATAAAAAAAAATACTATAAAATACAACATCATTATTTATTTAAAAAAAAAAGCCAAAATGCAAGAGCAATGTGTGATAAATTAAGGACACAGCTGATGCAACTTCAAGTTATTGCTGCTAAAGATGGTTCTAAAAGCTATTGATTCATGGGGTGTACTTATTTTTCACTCTCTGCTTCTGCATTTTGATGCAGTTTTCAGTGAATAAATAATGGCACGGTTGACTTGTCACGTGTTGTTCATCTCAGGATGTATTTTGTATTTTGTCCTGATATGTAAAACCAAACAGTTCAATCAGGGTGCACTCAGATTTTCCCATAACTGTATAAACTCTTGTTTTAGTGCGAGTACGATCCACACTTGCACACGAGTTGTGCCATGGCGCCTGTTGGATAATCTTCGGTGAAGGCCAAGACAACCATGGCCTGTTATGGCAGGCAGTCACAAGAAGGGTAAATCGTATCCATCCCGAGCTGCCAAAAGTGACAGAACATCACGGTTATACCATCCACTATAAGTATAACTACAAATGCTCCCTGTGTGATAACGAGTAAGTGGATTTTATTATTCATCTCCTCATGAAACACAATCACTGCGGAGAGACGTCAGTGCGGTTCTGTTGGTATAATGCTTTTATACTTTACTATCAGAGCGGACTGACGTCGGGGGCTGTAGGGGTTAGGATGCTACATGTTATTTTTTCTGTGCTGGGGACAGTTCTTAATATATTGCTTTCAATTTCAACTTTTTAATATAATCCTTGGTATTAATGAATGTTCATTCCAGTCCGGTAACCAATGTTTCTCTTATCTTTGCAGAATTGCAAATTGTCTCTTCTGAGAAAAAGAGGACTTAAACTCTATAGCGCCACCTGTTGGAAGTAGCGATCCTACAAGTCACAATCAACTCTTTAACGAGTCGTGCAATATGACTTAGGATTAAAGCCAAATCAGTATCTCAATTCGCAGACGCGGTGTTTCGGGCTGTTGGCCCTCGCCAGTGCGAAGCATGAGAAGTGATTTGGCTAGGTGAGAGGCTCTGGACTGGGGTATCGTTTCTCCTTATGGAGAGTGACATACCATCTCTGGCTTGTCAAGGAAAGGAGGCTTATTCGCCGTGCAATGCTCCTCTGGGAAATATAATATGCAAATTGCCTCTTCTGAGAAAAAGAGGACTTAAACTCTATAGCGCCACCTGTTGGAAGTAGTGATCCTACAAGTCAAAATCAACTCTTTAACGAGTCGTGCAATATGCAGAATTGGGCGTTTTAAAAAAATAGCTGACAATAAATGTTACTGCCGCCGGGGCAGAGGTCAATTACATCAACTGTCTGTCAGCTAAACACGTATCCTTCAGAATATTTAGTCTCTAATTGTGTTTCTTTATAATTTAAAGTTCAGACACTTTCATATATTTTCTCCTGAGTAGCGAAACGATATCTGTGCTCATCACCAGCACAAGTCATTAGCAGCAAAGATTCAGAATCCGTCCTCATAGGTTACCAGATAAACCCTGGTTACATTTCCCATAACTCGATGGATATGGAATGATTGACAATTCCCAGCAATTATCTACAATGCTTTGGAAAACCTTCTATGATTTTAAGCTTTGTTGGATGTAATTATTTTCCTTTATATTTCCAGGTTCATTATTTGATTTGATTTGAGATTTATCTAAATATCGTCATCTCACCTACCCGTGAAGGAGGTAAGAACTAATCCTCCACTATTGTCAGCAATCTATAATAAGTGATTTTTAAAATATTGAGAACCCTGAGTCTCTAATTTAGTCTCTTATTGAGTTTTGCCATTTAAAGCTTAAATGTTTTTATATATTTTGCCTTTTTTTCACCATGTAGGGAGACAATCAGTTTACGTCTTCATCACAAGCAGCTAACAGCAAACATTCAGAATCCACCTCTTCTGATTGACACAAAGCTTCCAACATGTATTTTCCAGGTAAATATCTGTGCTTTTCCTCTATTTATATATGTTCTTCATGTCAGTACTAAATCATTTTAAGTAACAATCATTCTTGCTTTCAAGAAGTGAAACGGCGAGGACATGATAATGTAAGCAAGATGTAATAAGAGAAGAAATGCAATATAGTTTTTATTATTGGATTTATTTTCAACAATTATTATTTTTTCTTGCCGTACAATTATTTAAATCTGGTTGAGAAAGGAAGTAATCGATGAAAGTTATCAGCCTACTGCTGCGGAAGAATCGCCAACACACAATCTGACGGGCGAGATAAGTCCCTCAAACATTACATGCCGTATAGATCTATTATGAGTACACTCACCATAATCGTATGGTTCATATTGCATTTTTCTAACATTACACTAATATTGGCAACTTCGTATTTTCAATTTCCAAATTGGCCTTTTTTGTAGACAATATATAATGCAATATTTCATGTCTATTTCAACTTCAGCTGATGACCAAAAATATAATGTTGAAGTTGCCTTTGCTCAGTTTGTTTCATTTGATAGCCAGTACATATTGTCAGGTTTTTTAAAAACATGTCTTTTAATTCTTTTCAGGTTAATGAGAAAGGTGACTTTAATGACCTGGCCGTTTTTTGCAATTCTGACCAGTGTCCGTTTATGCGGTAATAACTCAGGAACGCTTCAACGGATCCTAGCGGTTCTGAGATTGTTTTTTCGTGACTTATTGGGCTTCATGTTAGTGGTAAATTTAGGTCGATAATTTTTTCGTTTATTTGTGAAAAAAATGGAAATTTGGCGAAAATTTTGAAAATTTCGCAATTTTCAAATTTTGAATTTTTATTCTGTTAAAGAGAGAGACACAAAATAGTTCATAAATAACATTACCCACATGTCTACTTTACATCAGCACAATTTTGGAAACAAAATATTCTTTGCTAGGAAGTTATAAGGGTTAAAATTTGACCAGCGATTTCTCATTTTTACAACGAAATTTACAAAACCATTTTTTTACGCACCAC
The DNA here is from genome assembly GCF_032444005.1 of Ranitomeya imitator. Taxonomy (NCBI): domain Eukaryota; kingdom Metazoa; phylum Chordata; class Amphibia; order Anura; family Dendrobatidae; genus Ranitomeya; species Ranitomeya imitator. Next base: position 67,695,426 of record NC_091288.1, read on the forward strand.
CTCACATTTGAAGTCAGTTTGAGGGGTCTATATGGCTGAAAATACCCAAAAGTGACACCATTCTAAAAACTGCAACCATCAAGGTGCACAAAACCACATTCAAAAAGTTTATTAACCCTTCAGGTGCTTCACAGCAGCAGAAGCAACATGTAAGGAAAAAATGAACATTTAACTTTTTAGTCACAAAAATGATCTTTTAGCAACAATTTTTTTATTTTTCCAAGCGTAAAAACAGAAACTGGACCCCAAAAGTTATTGTACAATTTGTCCTGAGTACGCCAATACCCCATATGTGGGGGGAACCACTGTTAGGGCGCACAACAGGGCTCGGAAGGGAAGGAGCGCCATTTGACTTTTTCAATGAAAAATTGGCTCCAATCTTTAGCGGACACTATGTCGCGTTTGGAGAGCCCCTGTGTGCCTAAACATTGGAGCTCCCCCACAAGTGACCCCATTTTGGAACTAGGAAACTAGACCCCTCAATGAGCTTATCTAGATGCATAGTGAGCACTTTGAACCCCCAGGTGCTTCACAAATTGATCCGTAAAAATGAAAAAGTACTTTTTTTTTCACAAAAAAATTATTTTAGCCACAATTTGTTCATTTCCACATAGGCAGCAGGATAAAATGGATCCTAAAATTTATTGGGCAATTTCTCCTGAGTACACTGATACCTTACATGTGGGGGTAAACCACTGTTTGGGCACACGGCGGGGCTCGGAAGGGAAGGAGCGCCATTTGACTTTTTGAATGAAAAATTAGCTCCAATCGTTAGCGGACACCATGTCGCGTTTGGAGAGCCCCTGTGTGCCTAAACATTGGAGCTTCCCCACATGTGACCACATTTTGTAAACTAGACCTCCCATGGAACTATTCTAGACATGCGGTGACCACTTTAAACCCCCAAGTGCTTCACAGAAGTTTATTACACAGAGCTGGGAAAATAAAAAATAATTTTTCTTTATTCAAAAATTATTTTTTAGCCTGCAATTTTTTATTTTCTCAAGAGTAACAGGAGAAATTGGACCCCAAAAGTTGTTGTCCAGGTTGTCCTGAGTACGCTGATACCCCATATGTGGGGCAGAACCACTGTTTGGGCACACGTCGGGGCTCAGAAGGGAAGTAGTGATGTTTTGAAATGCAGACTTTGATGGAATGGTCTGCGGGCGTCACGTTGCGTTTGCAGAGCCCCTGATGTGCCTAAACAGTGAAAACCCCCCACAAGTGACCCCATTTTGGAAACTAGACCCCCCCCCCCCAAGGAACTTATCTAGATATGTGGTGAGCACTTTGAACCCCCAAGTGCTTCACAGAAGTTTACAACGCAAAGCCGTGAAAATAAAAAATCATTTTTCTTTCCCAAAAATTATGTTTTAGGAAGCAAATGTTTATTTTTTGCAAGGGTAACAGGAGAAATTGGACCCCAATAGTTGTTGCCCAGTTTGCCCTGAGTACGCTGGTACCCCATATGTGGGGGTAAACCACTGTTTGGGCGCACGTCAGGGCTCGGAAGGGAGGGAGCACCATTTGACTTTTTGAACGAAAGATTGGCTGGAATCAATGGTGGCACCAAGTTGCGTTTGGAGACCCCTGATGTGCCTAAACAGTGGAAACCCCTCAATTCTACCTCCAACACTAACCCCAACACAACCCTAACCCTAATCCCAACTGTAGCCATAACCCTAATCACAACCCTAACCCCAACACACCCGTAACCCCAATCCCAACCCTAATCCTAATCCCAACTTTAAACCAAATCCCAACCCTAACCACAACTTTAACCCCAACACACCCCTAGCCCTAACCATAACCCTAACCACAAGCCTAATCTTAACCCTATTTCCAACCCTAGCCCTAATTCCAACCCTAACTCTAATTCCAACCCTAACCCTAAGGCTATGTGCCCACGTTGCGGATTCGTGTGAGATTTTTTCGCACGATTTTTGAAAAATCCGCAGGTAAAAGGCACTGTGTTTTACCTGCGGATTTACAGCAGATTTCCAGTATTTTTTGGGGGCGGATTTCACCTCGGATTCCTATTGAGGAAGAGGTGCAAAACGCTGCAGAATCCGTACAAAGAATTGACATGCTGTGGAAAACACAACGCAGTGTTTCCGCGCGGTATTTTCTGCACCATGGGCACAGCGGATTTGGTTTTCCATAGGTTTACATGGTACTGTAAACCTGATGGAAAACTGCTACGAATCCGCAGCGGCCAATCCGCTGCTGATCCGCGGCCAATCCGCTGCGGATTCGCAGCCAAATCCGCACCGTGTGCACATAGCCTACTTCTAACCCTAATCCTAGTTCTAACCCTAGCCCTAACCCTAGCCCTAACCCTAACCCTAGTTCTAACCCTAACCCTAGTGAAAAAAAAAAATATATATTTTCTTTATTTTATTATTGTAGGTAGGGCCTATGGAGGTGATAAAGGGGGGGGGGGTATTTACTATTTTTTTTATTTTGATCACTGTGATAGATTTTATCACAATGATCAAAATATACTTGGAACGAATCTGCATGCCGGCAGATTCGGCGGGCGCACTGCGCATGCACCCGCCACTTTGGAAGATGGCGGCGCCCATGGAGAAGACAGATGGACACCGGGAGGCTCGGTAAGTATGAGGGGGGAGATCGGAGCACGGGGAGGATCGGAGCACGGGGGGTGGGATCGGAGCACGGGGGAGCAGACATGAGGACGGGGGAGCAGACAGGATAACGGAGGGGAGCGGAGCACAGGACGGAGGACTGGGGAGGAGGTTAGGTGGTGTGGGGGGGGGCTGATCAGGGTTTCCCGTCATGGCCGATGATATTGGAGCATCAGCCATGGCTGGATTGTAATATTTCACCAGTTTTCATAGGTGAAATATTACAAATCGCTCTGATTGGCAGTTTCACTTTCAACAGCCAATCAGAGCGATCGTAGCCACGGGGGGGTGAAGCCCCCTGGGCTGAAGTACCACTCCCCCTGTCACTGCAAATCAGGTGAAATTCGAGTTAACCTTTTCACCCAATCTGCAGGGACGCAATCCTCTCCTTCAGATCCTGGGAACCATCGAGTTTCGGCCGACCCCGACACTACTCAGCACTACGGTATTTACTACGTCTTACTTTCGGGGTACGTCTTACATTAGCCGACCCCGCTAAAACCCCCACTACGTCTTACTTTCGGGGGTGTCTTACTATAGGGGAATCACGGTAGGTATTAGATCAATTCACGCACAGTAGAAATTTTGGAATGGCACAGCAGCAGTTAGCCATCAGCCATACATGAGATATCAGAGTCTTGACCAGCATTTAGAGCATTGTATTTAAGTTTAAAGATGAGGTGGGTGATGGACTAGTGTAAGACTGCTGTGCTGGGAGCCCTGATACCTCATGCAACAGCTCAAACTCATTTTTATTCAGCCATACTCAGGCTGCACAAATATCAGCATGATAGACCACTAATGCTACAAAAATGTAAGGACCAAAAATGATGATCCAATGTATACCCCTTTTTCACATGTAAAGCTCCATGAAATAAATGGCGCTATAACAATAAATAATAATAAAAAACACCGCTGTGTCGCTGCCAAAGAAAGGCAGTCAATTAGCCCATCCAGTAACAGAAGTTGTTGCAAAACTGCGCAATTATACTCATTCTTCTCTGGAAAAATTGATGACACTTTGGTGGTGTGTGGCTATAATTTTGGGAAAAGATACATTTTTCTTTTCTAACCCCACAATAGTCTATGCAGTATGTAAAATATGGGGCAGGTCATTGAAGGATCAGTGACCTGTAATAAGCCAATACAGATAAATAAGTAAGCAGAGCACCATTTAAAGATCTGCCAAGGCCCACCCCGAGGCACCAGAATCTCATTAACTTAACAATACAAATACAAATTAAATAACAACCACAAGATGGATTTCATCAACCAAGGAATCATCATAGGATCATCATCATAGACGTCAGGTCCCCAGTGCCCGACAGTCAATTATATGCTCCATACCTGTCTGTCCGTATTTGCCTTTTGACTGTTTTCCAGTTTGTCAATATATCAAGCCGTATCTGCCAGCATCAGCCTGCTTGGACATCAGCCGTGCTCGCCAGCATCAAACCGGCCTGTATATTATCCATGTCTTTAAGCATCAGCCTGCATGCATACTAGCTGTGCCCAACAGCATCAGCAGGTGTCTCCCCTTTGAGAAAGCTGGACCGCGAAACGCGCGTCAGGGGCGCCAGGGAGTTCGTGGGATTTACTTCTCATCATGGGTAAGCATTCATGATTACATCGGTGTACCTTGTGGCTGGCGGTATTTTTACTTATATAACTTGGTTATGGACCTTATGACACGCTGTGCCTCTTTTATCTTGTACATTGTTATATGCACCGGGCCTCTACCATGATATACTGTACCTTTGTTCCCATGAACTCTCTCTACCAATAGTTTGTTCCTCGGATGTCTCCTGTGTAAACTGTATTACGTTGTTTTGATATAATTGTTCTTTCGCATTTATCTAATAAATCTAATATTTTATAATGATTTTTGAGATTTTGTGTCTACTCCATTTTTTTGGTTTGGATTTGTCAGGGAGTACTCTCACACAAAAAAACTATTATCTTGACGGTTTTGATGGAAGAGTGATATTTGTTATGGACCTGGTGGTTAGGAGCACCCGGAACGACCTGATGGTTAAACTCACACAGGACAAACTCTGGGAAGTGGGAGCTCTGCTGACCGCAACCCCTAATCCTATCACACACACTAGAAATAGCCGTGGAGCGTACCTAACTCTGCCTAGACGCCTCTTCACAGCCTAAGAGCTAACTAGCCCTAGAGATAGAAAATAAAGCCTATCTTGCCTCAGAGAAATTTCCCAAAGGAAAAGGCAGCCCCCCACATATATTGACTGTGAGTTAAGATGAAAGTCAAAAACACAGAAATGAAACAGGTTTCAGCAAAGGGAGGCCAGACTTACTAAACAGACTGAGGATAGGAAAGGTATCTTTGCGGTCAGCACAAAAAACTACAAAAAGACCACGCAGAGTGTGTAAAAAGACATCCGCACCGACTCACGGTGCGGAGGTGCCACTCTGCATCCCAGAGCTTCCAGCTAGCAAGGCAAAATAATGATAGCAAGCTGGACAAGAAAACAATGAACAAATAATTAACTAGCAGGGACTTAGCTTCTGCTGGAGTAGACAGGTCACCAGAAAGATCCAAGAGTGAACTGAACCAGTACAAGAACATTGACAGCTGGCATGGAGTAACGATCTGAGTGGAGTTAAATAGAGCCGCAAGCCAAAGAATAAACTAAGTCACCTGTGGAAGGAACCTCAGAAGCAGCAGCTCCACTCACAGCCACCAGAGGGAGTCCATGGACAGAACTCGCCGAAGTACCATTCATGACCACAGGAGGGAGTTCGATAACAGAATTCACAACAGTACCCCCCCTTGAGGAGGGGTCACGGAACCCTCACCAGAGCCCCCAGGCCGATCAGGACAAGCCAAATGAAAGGCACGAACTAGATCGGCAGCATGAACATCAGAGGCAAAAACCCAGGAATTATCTTACTGACCATAACCCTTTTACTTGACCAGGTACTGGAGTTTCCGTCTCGAAATACGAGAATCCAAAATCTTCTCCACCACATACTCCAACTCCCCCTCGACCAACACCGGGGCAGGAGGATCAACGGAGGGAACCATAGGCGCCACGTATCTCCGCAATAACGACCTATGGAACACATTATGGATGGCAAAAGAAGCTGGAAGGGCCAAACGAAATGACACAGGATTGAGAACTTCAGAAATCTTATACGGACCAATGAAACGAGGCTTAAACTTAGGAGAGGAAACCTTCATAGGAACAAAACGAGACGACAACCAAACCAAATCCCCAACACGAAGTCGGGGACCAACACAGCGCCGGCGGTTAGCGAAACGTTGAGCCTTCTCCTGGGACAATGTCAAATTGTCCACCACATGAGTCCAAATCTGCTGCAACCTGTCCACCACAGTATCCACACCAGGACAGTCCGAAGGCTCAACCTGCCCTGAAGAGAAACGAGGATGGAAACCAGAATTACAGAAAAAAGGCGAAACCAAAGTAGCCGAGCTGGCCCGATTATTAAGGGCGAACTCAGCCAAAGGCAAGAAGGACACCCAATCATCCTGATCAGCAGAAACAAAGCATCTTAGATATGTTTCCAAAGTCTGATTAGTTTGTTCGGTTTGGCCATTTGTCTGAGGATGGAAAGCCGAAGAAAACGACAAATCAATATTAATAATAATAATAATTTTTATTTATATAGCGCCAACATATTCCGCAGCGCTTTACAAATTATAGAGGGGACTTGTACAGACAATAGACATTACAGCATAACAGAAATCACAGTTCAAAATAGATACCAAGAGGAGTGAGGGCCCTGCTCGCAAGCTTACAAACTATGGGGAAAAGGGGAGACACGAGAGGTGGATGGTAACAATTGCTTTAGTTATTCGGACCAGCTATAGTGTAAGGCTCAGGTGTTCATGTAAAGCTGCATGAACCAGTTACCTGCCTAAGTATGTAGCAGTACAGACACAGAGGGCTAATACTGCATAAAGTGTATGAGAACATGATGCGAGGAACCTTTTTTTTTTTTTTTTTTATTATAAATAGGCCACACAGGGATCGTTAGGTTAATGCATTGAGGCGGTAGGCCAGTCTGAACAAATGAGTTTTTAGGGCACGCTTAAAACTGTGGGGATTGGGGATTAATTGTATTAACCTAGGTAGTGCATTCCAAAGAATCGGCGCAGCACGTGTAAAGTCTTGGAGACGGGAGTGGGAGGTTCTGATTATTGAGGATGCTAACCTGAGGTCATTAGCGGAGCGGAGGGCACGGGTAGGGTGGTAGACTGATACCAGGGAGGAGATGTAGGGTGGTGCTGAGCCATGGAGTGCTTTATGGATGAGGGTAGTAGTTTTGTACTGGATTCTGGAGTGGATGGGTAGCCAGTGTAATGACTGGCACAGGGTAGAGGCATCGGTGTAACGGTTGGTGAGGAATATGATCCTGGCTGCAGCATTCAGGACAGATTGGAGAGGGGAGAGTTTTGCAAGAGGGAGGCCGATTAGTAGAGAGTTACAATAGTCCAGACGAGAATGAATAAGTGAAACAGTCAGAGTTTTTGCAGAGTCGAAAGTAAGAAAAGGGCGAATTCTAGAAATGTTTTTGAGATGCAGGTAAGAAGAGCGAGCCAGTGATCGGATGTAGGGGGTGAATGAAAGGTCAGAATCAAGTATGACCCCAAGGCAGCGGGCATGTTGCATCCCATCTTAGCACAAAAGGATCGCCAAAACCTCGAAACAAACTGGGAACCTCTGTCCGAGACGATGTTCTCCGGAATGCCATGCAAATGAACCACATGCTGGAAAAACAATGGCACCAAATCAGAGGAGGAAGGCAATTTAGACAAGGGTACCAAATGGACCATCTTAGAGAAGCGATCACAAACCACCCAAATGACCGACATCCTTTGAGAGACAGGGAGATCTGAAATAAAATCCATGGAAATATGCGTCCAGGGCCTCTTCGGGACCGGCAAGGGCAAAAGCAACCCACTGGCACGAGAACAGCAGGGCTTAGCCCGAGCACAAGTCCCACAGGACTGCACAAAAGAACGCACATCCCGTGACAAAGAAGGCCACCAAAAGGATCTAGCCACCAAATCTCTGGTACCAAAGATTCCACGATGACCAGCCAACACCGAACAATGAACCTCAGAGATAACTCTACTAGTCCATCTATCAGGGACAAACAGTCTCTCCGCTGGACAACGGTCAGGTCTATCAGCCTGAAACTTCTGCAGCACCCGCCGCAAATCAGGGGAGATGGCAGACAAAATTACCCCCTCTTTGAGAATACCCGCCGGCTCAGGAACACCCGGAGAGTCAGGCACAAAACTCCTTGACAGGGCATCAGCCTTCACATTCTTAGAGCCCGGAAGGTACGAAACCACAAATTCAAAACGGGAGAAAAACAGCGACCATCGAGCCTGTCTAGGATTCAACCGCTTGGCAGACTCGAGATAAGTCAAATTCTTGTGATCCGTCAAGACCACCACGCGATGCTTGGCTCCTTCAAGCCAACGTCGCCACTCCTCGAATGCCCACTTCATGGCCAACAACTCTCGATTGCCAACATCATAATTGCGCTCAGCAGGTGAGAACTTTCTAGAAAAGAAGGCACATGGTTTCATCACCGAGCCATCAGAACTTCTTTGCGACAAAACAGCCCCTGCTCCAATCTCAGAAGCATCAACCTCGACCTGAAACGGGAGCGAAACATCTGGCTGGCACAACACAGGGGCAGAAGAAAAACGACGCTTCAACTCCTGAAAAGCCTCTACAGCCGCAGAGGACCAATTGACCACATCAGCACCTTTCTTGGTCAAATCAGTCAACGGTTTAGCAACACTAGAAAAATTAGCGATGAAGCGACGGTAAAAATTAGCAAAGCCCAGGAACTTCTGCAGGCTCTTCACAGATGTCGGCTGAGTCCAATCATAAATGGCCTGAACTTTAACAGGGTCCATCTCGATAGTAGAAGGGGAAAAAATGAAACCCAAAAATGAAACCTTCTGAACTCCAAAGAGACACTTTGACCCCTTCACAAACAAGGAATTCGCACGAAGGACCTGGAACACCATTCTGACCTGCTTTACATGAGACTCTTAGTCATCCGAAAAGACCAAAATATCATCCAAATATACAATCATGAATCTATCCAGGTACTCTCGGAAGATGTCATGCATAAAGGACTGAAACACAGATGGAGCATTAGAAAGCCCGAATGGCATAACCAGGTACTCAAAATGGCCCTCAGGCGTATTAAATGCTGTTTTCCATTCAACGCCTTGTTTAATACGCACAAGATTATACGCCCCTCGAAGATCTATCTTGGTGAACCAACTAGCCCCCTTAATCCGAGCAAACAAATCAGACAGCAGCGGCAAAGGGTACTGAAATTTGACTGTGATCTTATTAAGAAGGCGGTAATCAATACAAGGCCTCAAAGAACCATCCTTCTTGGCCACAAAAAAGAACCCTGCTCCCAACGGTGATGACGACGGGCGAATATGACCTTTCTCCAAGGATTCCTTTATATAACTCCGCATAGCGGCGTGCTCTGGCACAGATAAAATGAACAGTCGGCCCTTAGGAAACTTACTACCAGGAATCAAATTAATAGCACAATCGCAATCCCTATGAGGAGGTAGGGCACTGGATTTGGGCTCATCAAATACATCCCAGTAATCCGACAAAAACTCAGGGACTTCAGGAGTGGAAGGCGAAATTGACAGCAATGGAACATCACCATGTACCCCTTGACAACCCCAGCTGGACACAGACATAGATTTCCAATCCAATACTGGATTATGGACCTGTAGCCATGGCAACTCCAAAACGACCACATCATGCAGATTATGCAACACCAAAAAGCGAATATCCTCCTGATGTGCAGGAGCCATGCACATGGTCAATTGAGTCCAGTACTGAGGCTTATTCTTGGCCAAAGGCGTAGCATCAATTCCTCTCAATGGAATAGGATACTGCAAGGGCTCCAAAAAAAACCCACAGCGCCTGGCAAACTCCAAGTCCATCAAATTCAGGGCAGCGCCTGAATCCACAAATGCCATAACAAAATAGGACGACAAAGAGCAAATCAGAGTAACGGACAAAAGAAATTTAGACTGTACCGTACCAATGGTGGCAGACCTAGCGAACCGCTTAGTGCGCTTAGGACAATCGGAGATAGCATGAGTGGAATCACCACAGTAAAAAAACAGCCCATTCCGACGTCTGTGTTCTTGCCGTTCAGCTCTGGTCAAAGTCCTATCACATTGCATAGGCTCAGGCCTATGCTCAGAGAATACCGCCAAATGGTGCACAGCTTTGTGCTCACGCAAGCGCCGATCGATCTGAATGGCCAAGGACATAGACTCATTCAGACCAGCAGGCGTGGGAAATCCCACCATGACATCCTTAAGGGCTTCAGAAAGACCCTTTCTGAAAATTGCCGTCAGGGCACACTCATTCCACTGAGTAAGCACAGACCACTTTCTAAACTTCTGACAATATACCTCCGCTTCATCCTGACCCTGACACAAAGCCAGCAAGATTTTCTCTGCCTGATCCACTGAATTTGGTTCATCATAAAGCAATCCAAGCGCCAGAAAAAACGCATCTACATCAGGCAATGCAGGATCTCCTGGCGCAAGGGAAAATGCCCAGTCTTGAGGGTCGCCACGCAACAAAGAAATAATGATTTTTACTTGTTGAACGGGGTCACCAGAGGAGCGGGGTTTCAAAGCAAGAAACAGTTTACAATTATTTTTGAAATTCAGGAACTTAGATCTATCCCCAGAAAACAAATCAGGAATTGGAATTCTAGGCTCTAACATCGGATTCTGAACCACAAAATCTTGAATGTTTTGTACCCTTGCAGTGAGAAGATCCACACAAGAGGACAGACCTTGAATGTCCATATCTACACCTGTGTCCTGAACCACCCAGAGGTTAAGGGGAAAAGAAAAACAAAACACACTGGAGAGAAAAAAAAAATGGTCTCAGAACTTCTCTTATCCCTCTATTGAGATGCATTAACACTTTGGGCCCGCTGTACTGTTATGGACCTGGTGGTTAGGAGCACCCGGAACGACCTGATGGTTAAACTAACACAGGACAAGCTCTGGGAAGTGGGAGCTCTGCTGACCGCAACCCCTAATCCTATCACACACACTAGAAATAGCCGTGGAGCGTACCTAACTCTGCCTAGACGCCTCTTCACAGCCTAAGAGCTAACTAGCCCTAGAGATAGAAAATAAAGCCTATCTTGCCTCAGAGAAATTCCCCAAAGGAAAAGGCAGCCCCCCACATATATTGACTGTGAGTTAAGATGAAAGTCACAAACACAGAAATGAAACAGGTTTCAGCAAAGGAGGCCAGACTTACTAAACAGACTGAGGATAGGAAAGGTATCTTTGCGGTCAGCACAAAAAAACACAAAAAGACCACGCAGAGTGTGTAAAAAGACATCCGCACCGACTCACGGTGCGGAGGTGCCACTCTGCATCCCAGAGCTTCCAGCTAGCAAGGCTAAATCATGATAGCAAGCTGGACAAGAAAACAATGAACAAATAATTAACCAGCAGGGACTTAGCTTCTGCTGGAGTAGACAGGTCACCAGAAAGATCCAAGAGCGAACTGAACTAGTACAAGAACATTGACAGCAGGCATGGAGTAACGATCTGAGTGGAGTTAAATAGAGCAGCCAGCCAAAGAATAAACTAAGTCACCTGTGGAAGGAACCTCAGAAGCAGCAGCTCCACTCACAGCCACCAGAGGGAGTCCATGGACAGAACTCGCCGAAGTACCATTCATGACCACAGGAGGGAGTTCGATAACAGAATTCACAACAGATATTATGTCTTCCTGGACCAGAACTATATTGTATCATACAATTATTAGGTTCTGTAGAAGGACGTAGATCTGGGGATTTATTATGATGGAATATAGGCTGAACTGGATGGACAAATGTCTTTTTTCGGCCTTACTAACTATGTTACTATGTTACTATTTTACTCTTGGCCACGGTGTAATCCTGTGCTGTATGACCCGTTAAATAAGCATCAGCTTGCCTGTATATGAGCCGTGCCTGCCAGTACCAACCTGCACCTGCATGTGCCTATCTGTATACCAGTCGTATCAGTCTGCACCTGGCGGTACAATCTGTACTCTCTTCCAAGGCTGTTCCAGCTACCTATCACTTGGGGTCAGCTGCCATGTGTCTGAGCATTCCCTGGTGTAGCACCTGGTATCCATTGGGAGCCAAGTCTAACCCCACCATCATGGGCTCTAGTGAAGAGTCAGGTATTCACCTAGTCAGTGTCGGATTGGGGTGCCAAAGGCCCACCAGTAACTGACTTTGGGGGGCCCACTTTCACTTGCATAAAAATATTACACTACCCTGGTTCACAAATTTACCTATATCTCTATATAATAATAAACTGGGTAGTTTAGTAAATGAATTATGAGATGCTGTTACCATACCATACATTACCATATACATACAATACCATACAATACCATACGGACGGCCGCCGGGGAAGTAGCGCTACTGTAGGCGGTGTTCCCCGGTGGCTGGTGCTGAAGCCGGCTGTCATCCATTCTCCCCTGCTCGGCCGGTGAGAAGCGTGAGCAGGGGAGATTGAATGAGAAGCAGCGGGCACAGGCTCAGTAACTAGCGGTGACGTCACTGAGTCTGTGCTCGCTTCCGACATGACCTCTTGTTACCTCAGGACCGTGGTATTATGCAAGTGATGAGGTCACGTAAGTTCAAGCTCTGTCACAGTGACCTCATCACTTGCATTCTCCCACGGTCCTGAGGTCACAGGAGTTCATGCCGGCAGCGAGCACAGACTCATTTCCGTCACTGGTAGTTACTGAGCCTGCGCCCGCTACTTTTCATTCATTCCCCAGTAGTTTACAGCCAGGCCGGTCACATTAGCACCGCTCCCGGTTTTAAACTGTACATTTCCCAGACATGGATTACGACGTGGGACTGACTGTACATTGGACAAGTATGGTATATTGTTGGTTTATAATTTTAATTTTTTTTTACAGGACATCGAGGGAGTTGCTTGGATTAGCAGTATAATAAAGATGGAAAAACATAGTAACATAGTTATTAAGGTTGAAGGAAGACTTTAAATCCATCTAGTTCAACCCATAGCCTAACCTAACATGCCCTAACATGTTGATCTAGAGGAAGGCAAAAAAAAACCCATGTGGCAAAGAGTAATCTCCACATTGGGGAAAAAAATTCCTTCCCGACTCCACATAAGGCAATCAGACTAATTCTCTGGATCAACGCCCTATCAAGGAATCTAGTGTATGTACCCTGTAACATTATACTTTTCCAGAAAGGTATCCAGTCCCCTCTTAAATTGAATCTTGAATCACTCATTACAACATCATACGGCAGAGAGTTCCATAGTCTCACTGCTCTTACAGTAAAGAATCCGCGTCTGTTATTATGCTTAAACCTTCTTTCCTCTAGATGTAGAGGATGCCCCCTTGTCCCTGTCTCAGGTCTATGATTAAAAAGAGCATCAGAAAGGTCTTTGTACTGTCCCCTTATGTATTTATACATTAACATAAGATCACCCCTTAGCCTTCATTTTTCCAAACTAAATAGCCCCAAGTGTAATAACCTATCTTGGTATTGCAGACCCCCAGTCCTCTAATAACCTTGGTCGCTCTTCTCTGCACCCGCTCTGGTTCAGCTATGTGTTTCTTATACACCGGAGACCAGAACTGTACACAGTATTCTAAGTGTGGTCGAACTAGTGACTTGTATAGAGGTAAAATTATGTTCTCCTCATGAGCATCTATGCCTCTTTTAATGCATCCCATTATTTTATTTGCCTTTATAGCAGCTGCCTGACACTGGCCACTAAATGTGAGTTTGTCATCCACCCATACACCCAGGTCTTTTTCATTGACGGTTTTGCCCAGAGTTTTAGAATTAAGCACATACTTATACATCTTATTACTTCTACCCAAGTGCATGACCTTACATTTATCCCCATTAAAGATCATTTACCATTTAACAGCCCAAGCTTCTAGTTTACATAAATCATCCTGTAATATAAAATTGTCCTCCTCCGTATTGATTACCCTGCAGAGTTTAGTGTCATCTGCAAATATGGAAATTCTGCTCTGTATGCCCCCTACAAGGTAATCAACCCCTTAAGCCCCAAGGGTGGTTTGCACGTTAATGACCGGGCCAATTTTTACAATTCTGACCACTGTCCCTTTATGAAGTTATAACTCTGGAACGCTTCAACGGATCTTGGCGATTCTGACAATGTTTTCTCGAGACATATTGTACTTCATGATAGTGGTAAAATTTCTTAGATATAACATGCGTTTATTTGTGAAAAAAATGGAAATTTGGCAAAAATTTTGAAAATGTTGCAGTTTTCCAACTTTGAATTTGTATGCCTTTAAATCACAGAGATATGTCACACAAAGTACTTAATAAGTAACATTTCCCACATGTCTACTTTACATCAGCACAATTTTGGAACCAACATTTTTTTTTCTTAGGGAGTTATGAGGGTTAAAATTGACCAGCAATTTCTCATTTTTACAACACCAATATTTTTTAGGGACCACATCACATTTGAAGTCATTTTGAGGAGTCTATATGATAGAAAATACCCAAGTGTGACACCATTCTAAAAACTACACCCCTCAAGGTGCTCAAAACCACATTCATGAAGTTTATTAACCCTTCAGGTGTTTTACAGGAATTTTTGGAATGTTTAAAAAAAAATAAACATTTAACTTTTTTTCACAAAAAATTTACTTCAGCTCCAATTTGTTTTATTTTACCAAGGGTAACAGGAGAAAATGGACCCCAAAAGTTGTACAATTTGTTCTGAGTACGCTGACACCCCATATGTGGAGGTAAACCACTGTTTGGGTTCATAGCAGAGCTCGGAAGGGAAGGAGCGCCGTTTGACTTTTCAGTGCTCACCGCACTTTGACCCACCAAGTGCTTCACAGAAGTTTATAATGCAGAAATGTCAAAATAAAAAATCATATTTTTTCACAAATATGATCTTTTCGCCCCCAGTTTTTTTCCCCAAGGGTAAGAGAAGAAATTGGACCCCAAAAGTTGTTGTGCCATTTGTCCTGAGTACGCTGATACCCCATATGTGGGGGGTAAACCACTGTTTGGGCGCATGGTAGAGCTTGGAAGGGAAGGAGCGCCATTTGACTTTTCAATGCAAAATTGACTGGAATTGAGATGGGACACCATGTCACATTTGGAGAGCCCCTGATGTGCCTAAACATTGAAACCCCCCACAAGTGACACCATTTTGGAAAGTAGACCCCCTAAGGAACTTATATAGATGTGTTTTGACAGCTTTAAACCCCCAAGTGTTTCACTACAGTTTATAATGCAGAGCCGTGAAAATAAAATCTTTTTTTTTTCACAAAAATTATTTTTTTGTCCCCAGTTTTGTATTTTCCCAAGGGTAACAGGAGAAATTCGACCCTAAAAGTTGTTGTCCAATTTGTCCTGAGTACGCTGATACCCCATATGTGGGGGAAGGAACCACCGTTTGGGTGCATGGCAGAGCTCGGAAGGGAAGGAGCGCCATTTGGAATGCAGACTACTCGTAGATGGATTGGTCTGCAGGTGTCACGTTGCATTTGCAGAGCCCCTGATGCACCTAAACAGTAGAAAACCCCCACAAGTAACCCCATATTGGAAACTAGACCCCCAAGGAACTTATCTAGATGTGTTGTGAGAACTTTGAACCCCCAACTTATATAGATGTGTTTTGACAGCTTTAAACCCCCAAGTGTTTCACTACAGTTTATAACGCAGTCGTGAAAATAAAAATTATTTTTTTTCCTACAAAAATGTTTTTTAGCCCCCCAAATTTTTATTTTCCCAAGGGTAGCAAGAGAAATTGGACCCCAATAGTTGTTGTACAATTTGTCTTGAGTATGCCGATACCCCATATGTTGGGGTAAACCCGTTTTGGCGCACGGGAGAGCTCAGAAGGGAAGGAGCACTGTTTTACTTTTTCAATGCAGAATTGGCTGGAATTGAGATTGGACACCACGTCGCGTTTGGAGAGCCCCTGATGTGCCTAAACAGTGGAAACCCCAATTCTAACTGAAACCCTAACCCAAACACACCCCTAACCGTAATCCCAACCATAACCCTAACCACACCCCAAACCCTGACACACCCCTAACCCTAATCCCAACCATAAATGAAATCCAAACCCTAACCCTAACTTTTAGCCCCAACCCTAACTTTAGCCCCAACCCTAACTGTAGCCCTAACCCTAACTGTAGCCCTAACCCTAGCCCCACTCCTAACCCCAACCCTAACCCTAGCTCGAACCCTAACCCTAACCCTAGGCCCAACCCTAACCCTAATGGGAAAATGGAAATAAATACATTTTGTTAATTTTTTGTTTCCCTAACTAAGGAGGTGATGAATGGGGGTTTGATTTACTTTTATAGCAGGTTTTTTTAGCGGATTTTTATGATTGGCAGCCGTCACACACTAAAAGACGCTTTTTATTGCAAAAAATATTTTTTGCGTTACCATATTTTGAGACCTATAATTTTTCCAGATTTTGGTCCACATAGTCATGTGAGGTCTTTTTCTTTGCGGAACGAGTTGTCGTTTTTATTGGTACCATTTTTGGGCATGTGACATTTTTTGATCGCTTTTTATTCCGATTTTTGTGAGGCAGAATGACCAAAAACCAGCTATTCATGAATTTCTTTTGGGGGAGGCGTTTATACCGTACCACGTTTGGTAAAATGGATAAAGCAGTTTTACTCTTCCGGTCAGTACGATTACAGCGATACCTCATTTAGATTTTTTATGTTTTGGCGCTTTTATACAATAAAAACTATTTTCTAGAAAAAATAATTATTTTTGCATCGATTTATTCTGAGGAGTATAATTTTTTTATTTTTTTGCTGATGATGCTGTATGGTGGCTCGTTTTTTGAAGGAAAAGATGTCGTTTTCAGCGGTACAATGGTTATTTAAATCCTTTTTTTTTATTGCGTGTTATTCCACTTTTAGTTCGGCGGTATGATAATAAAGCGTTGTTTTTTGCCTCGTTTTTTTTTTTATGGTGTTCACTGAAGGGGTCCTGGGGGGACATCACTGTACAGTGACAGATCACTGATCTGACACTTTGCAGAGTACTGTGTCAGATCAGCGATCTGACGTGCACTGCTCCTGGTTTACCAGCGCCTGCTCTTAACAGGCACTTGATAAGCCACCTCCCTGCAGGACCCGGAAGTAGCCCCGCGGCCATTTTGGATCCAGGGCCTGCAGGGAGGAGACGCTCGGTAAAGGTGAGCACATTGCCTTGTACACCTTTTGTGTGGCACCGTATCAAAAGCTTTTGAAAAGTCCATGAAAACTACATCCATTGGGTTCCCTTGGTCCAGTCCGGCACTTACCTCTTCATAGAAATTGATCAGATTAGTCTGACATGAACGGTCCCTAGTAAACCCATGCTGATACTGGGTCATGAGGTTATTCCTCTTCAGATACTCCAGTATAGCGTCCCTAAGAATGCCCTCCAGGATTTTACCCACACTAGAGGTTAAGCTTACTGGCCTATAATTTCCAATTTCAGTTTTTGTCCCCTTTTGGAATATTGGCACCACATTTGCTATACGCCAGTCCTGTGGTACAGACCCTGTTATTATGGACTCTTTAAAGATTAAAAATAATGGTCTATCGATGACTGTACTTAATTCCTGCAGTACTCGGGGGTGTATCCCATCTGGGCCCGGAGATTTGTCAATTTAAATGATTTTTAGACGCCGACGTACTTCCTGCTGGGTTAAGCAGGTTACATTTAATTGGGAATTTTTATCACTAGTCATTTTGTCTGAGATTGGAATTTTCTTGTGTAAATACTGATGAAAAAAAGTCATTTAGCATATTGGCTTTTTCCTCATCCTCATCCACCATTTCAACCAGACTATTTTTAAAGGGGCCAACACTATCATTTTTTAGTTTCTTACTATTTACGCAGTTAAAGAATATTTTGGGATTATTTTTACTCTCTCTGGCAATAAGTCTCTCTGTCTCAATCTTTGCTGCCTTGATTTGCTTTTTACAGAATTTAATTTTCTGTATTTATTTGATGCCTCATCACTACCTACTTCCTTTAATTCTCTTTAATTCTCTTTAATTGGGCAGCACGGTGGCGCAGTGGTTAGCACTGCAGCCTTGCAGCGCTGGGGTCCTGGGTTCGAATCCCACCCAGGACAACATCTGCAAAGAGTTTGTATGTTCTCTCCGTGTTTGCGTGGGTTTCCTCCGGGCACTCCGGCTTCCTCCCACATTCCAAAGACATACTGATAGGGAATCTAGATTGTGAGCCCCCATCGGGGACAGTGATGATAATGTGTGCAAACTGTAAAGCGCTGCGGAATATGTTAGCGCTATATAAAAATAAAGATTATTATTCTCTAAATGCTTTCTTTTTGTCACTTATTGCGCCTCTTACAGCTCTATTTAGCCATATCGGTTTCCTCCTATTTCTAGTATGTTTATTCCCATACGGTATATACTGTGCGCAGGTCCTATCCAGGATACTAATAAACGTCTCCCATTTTCTTTGTGTATTTTTGTTTCTCAGGATATCGTCCCAGTTAATTGCACTAAGATCCTCTCTCATCTGTTGGAAATTTGCCCTCCTGAAGTTTAGTGTCCTTGTAACCCCTCTATTACACATCTTATTAAAGGTTACATGAAAACTTATTATTTTGTGATCACTATTCCCCAAGAGACCCCCAACCCTTATATTTGATATGCGGTCTGGCCTGTTGGTTAATATTAGGTCTAGCAGTGTCCCTCTTCTTGTTGGGTCCTGAACCAGTTGTGAAAGGTAATTGTCTCTCATAGTTGTCAAAAACCGATTACCTTTGCTGGAACTGCAGATTTCCGTTCCCCAATCTATTTCCGGGTAGTTGAAGTCCCCCATAATAATGACTTCCCCTTGAGTCGCAGCTTCATCTATTTGCTTTATGAGGATATTCTCCATTGCTTCCATTATTTTTGGAGGCTTATAACTAACCCCTATCAGTAATTTGTTATTTTTTCCCCCTCCCCTTATCTCCACCCACAGGGACTCTACATTTTCATTAGATTCACCCATATTATCACGCCGGATGGGTTTTAGGTCTGTCCCACACGTCCAGATAATTCCGGTACTGGAAAAATCGGTACCGGAGTTATCCGGTGGCAGCCGTGTGCCGTCCGTGTGCCGACTGGGTACCACACGCACCATGCAGGAGACAGCGCTACAGTTAAGCGCTGTCCCCTGCTTTGGGTGATGAATCCAGAATTCATTCCTTCTTCCCAGCAGCGTTCTCTGGAGAGAAGGAATGAAAAATCATTTTTTTAAAAAATTTTTTGTTGTTAAAATAAAGTTCCCGGTAATCTCCCCCTTCCCACCCCCTGTGCGCCCACCCGCTGGCATTAAAATACTTACCCAGCTTCCTCGATGCTTCCATCCTCTCAGCGTCGCACCTCTTTCTGTATGAGCGGTCACGTGGTGCCGCTTATTACAGTGATGAATGTGCGGCTCCACCCCTATGGGAAGTGGAGCCGCATATTCATCACTGTAATGTGCGGTACCACGTGACCGCTCATACAGGAAGAGCTGCGACGCTGAGAGGATGGAAGCATCGAGGGAGCTGGGTAAGTATTTTAATGCCAGCGGGCGGGCGCACAGGAGGTGGGAGGGGGAAGATTACCGGGAACTTTAACAACAAAAATTAAAAAAAATATATATTTTTCATTCCTTCTCTCCAGCGAACGCTGCTGGAGAGAAATGAATGGGGCTTCAGCACCACAAGCTGGGGGGAAAGCGCTTACTGTAGCACTGTCTCCTGCACGGCACACGGACAGCTTCCGTGTGCGGTACGTGTTTTACACAGACCCATTGACTTTAATGGGTCTGTGTGATCCGTGCGTTCCCACAAACACTGACATGTCTCCGTGTTTTGCAAACGGACACACGGTCCGTGAAAACACGCCGACATGTGCAGAGACACATTGATTTTAATGTGTCTACGTGAGTCAGTGTCTCCGGTACGTGAGGAAACTGTCACCTCACGTGCCGGAGCCACTGACGTGTGAAACCGGCCTTAAGGACGATTTTACATACAGACACACCCTTCCCCCTCGCTTATCCGTTCGGTCATTTCTGAACAGACTATAGCCCTGCAAGTTGACAGCCCAGTCATGGCTCTCGTCCAGCCATGTCTCAGATATCCCCACCATGTCATAATTATGCTCCAACAACATTAGTTCTAATTCGTCCATTTTGTTGGCGAGGCTTCTGGCATTAGTATACATACACTTTATGTATCTCTCTGTACCTCTATTCTTTCTTAAAATATTTATTGATCTAACCCCACCCCCCATGCCACCGTCACCCCTTACTTCCTTATTTGTACCTAGGTCTCTACCTGCACTATCTTCCCCTCCTAGAAAATGAATACCCTCCCCCCAATTCCTAGTTTAAACACTCCTCCAACCTTTTAGCCATTCTCTCTCCCAGCACAGCTGCACTTTCCCCATTGAGGTGCAGCCCGTCCCTAGCGTAGAACCTGTAGCCAACTGAGAAGTCGGCCCAGTTCTGAAGGAACCCAAACCCCTCCTTCCTACACCAATTCTTGAGCCACTTATTAACCTCCCTAATCTCCCGTTGCCTCTCTGACGTGGCACGTGGTACAGGCAGTATTTCGCAAAATACCACGTTGGAGGTCCTTGCTTTCAGCTTAATTCCCTGAAATCATTTTTAAGGACCTTCCACTTACCTCTGTCATTTGTGTCAATGTGCACCATAAAATTGTGTGGTGTATGATTTCATTAAAAGACTTTATTCTTACTGTGTGTTTTATCAACCCTTTAACAGCTATAGGATTAGCAATGGATAGGTGTCTTGTTGACACCTCTCCATTACTAAGCCAGGCTTAATGTCACCTTACAATAGGAAGTTGACATTAACCCCTCATTACCCCACTTGCCACCACTACAGGGCAAGTGGGAAGAACAGGGCAAAGCTCCAGAATTGGCGCATCTAATAGATGCACCTTTTCTGGGCAGTTGCGGGCTGCTGTTTTTAGGCTGGGGAGGGGGGCAAATTCATGACCCCTTACCAGCCTAAGAATAGCAGCCGCACCTGAGAGTTTGGCCGGGTTGGTTTAAAAACATAGGGGGGACCCCAAGTCGGGTTTTTCATTCATTCATTCTCCCCTGCTCACCGGCAGAGCAGGGAAGAATGGACGAAAGCCGTATTCAGCACCTGCCGCCAGGGAACAGCGCTTACAGTAGCACTGCTTCCCCCGTGGCCATTCGCGCACACGGAGAAGTGTGCACTGTTCTCTGTGTGCACGTGTGTGGCACGCTTTGCGGCCCGTGTGTCCGGGAGAAAATGGACATGTCTGCATGTTTTGCACATGGACACACAGTCCATGAAAACACGCTGACATGTGTCTACGGGTGTCAGTGTCTCCGGTATGTGAGAAAACTGTCACCACACGTACCGGAGACACTGACGTGTGAAAGAGGCCTAAGTCTATGAGAGCCAGGATGAGGCCTGGATGAGGTCCTCATAGACTTACAGTACACGGAGTTGTGACCACCGGCTCGCTCCATGAGAGACAGCAGCGTTCTGGCAGGAGACCGACCGGAGCGGTGGTGATAGAATGTGAAGAAGGCGGCTGGTAAGCCTAGGACTGAATGCAGGGACCTTACATTAGAAGCACCACTCCATCGCTGAAAAAAAAAAAAAAAAAAACATGAGTGGCGCTTTCATTATACCCGGAGCCTTTGCACCCACCATACCTTAAAGTGGATTTCTCATACAGATAAATAGGAAATGTTTGGCAAGTGTTTTAAAACTTTAAAAAAATATATTTTTAGGATTTTCCAACTGATCAAAAAAAAAAAAAAAAAGCTCAGTATAATATATCATTTCAAGTGTATAATATATCATTTCAAAACCTAACAAGTTTTCCAAGCAGAATCCTCTGGGAAATGTGTTTTTTAAATAAAGTTTTGGAGGGAATTTTTTTTTTATCCTAATCCGTATTTGCAGAGTTTGGGAATTATTTTTCTCCTTATTTTTTTTTTTCTTTTTACTTTTCATTTGCCAGCGCCCATCCTGGATCGGATGGCGGGTGACTACCACTTTTTTTTTCCAGCCAGGCACTTTTGAAAGCCTCTTCACAAAATAAAAAAAAAGTTAAAAAGAAAAACCTAGAATGAGCAGCTGAGTGGATTTCCCACAGAAGTGAATAAGAGATTTCCAATTGTTTTAAAGATTTTTAGAGCGGATCTGCGTTATAAAAAAAACCCATCTGTCCCTGCAGCATCCACAGAGGCTGTCACCCAGCTTTACCAGAGGACGGAAGGGCAGGTCTGCCGGTACACGGTGGGATCTGGCAGTGACGGATGGGGAAGATCCGACCACCACACTCCAGGAGAGGACACGGCGGACGGTTTCACGTGTCGGGAGTTGTAGTGACTGGAGATTGTATTTTGCCGCATCGGGTGGGCGAGCTGTCCTCCTACACCCGGCCAGTGGTGGCGATGACGCCCGGTCACAGGGGCCATGCCCGGCTCTACAGTGGGAGAACCCAGGCAGCAGCAGCACACGCAGGAGCCGGGGAGGGCGCAGAGCGGCGGCGGCGGCAGGGGCTGCACATCCCGGGGATACTGTGTCCTGGATCCACCCCTGGCTGCTGAGATCACTGGAGACATTCAGAGCCGCGGATCAAGTGCACTGTCCTGTAATCGATTGCCGAGCGCCTGGAGCTGCCAGCCTGGATTTATTGGCCGTGTGTCTGGGGAGCTGCTGCCGCTGCCTGCTTCATCCGTTTCTCTGGGTTTGACCAGCTGTCCCGGGCTAACCCCTGCCTGGCTCTGTGCAGATCATGGAGGAAGTGGGAGCTGGATTACCCTCCGCTGCAGCACCACTGCCCTAGTGCCCGGCGCAGCTGCAGAGCACCAGAGGCGGCGGGCAGCCCCAGGGATGGCAGCAGTGTGGCCCCGCATGCCCTGCTAAGGTAATGGCAGCCGTGCGCTCCGTGCTGCAGGTGACGGAGGAGGAGGGATGGGAGGGGGGCACAAACTTGTTATTGTCTGGCACTGTCACTGCGCTGCCGACTTGTTGATAGCAGGAGGAGGGGAGGGAGCTGTCACCCTGGCTGTCGCCGCGCTGTCACCCTGGCTGTCGCCGCGCTGTCACCCTGGCTGTCACCCTGGCTGTCGGCGCGCTGTCACCCTGGCTGTCGGCGCGCTGTCACCCTGGCTGTCGGCGCGCTGTCACCCTGGCTGTCGGCGCGCTGTCACCCTGGCTGTCGGCGCGCTGTCACCCTGGCTGTCGGCGCGCTGTCAGCCTGCCTGTCACTGCGCTGTCAGCCTGCCTGTCACTGCGCTGTCAGCCTGCCTGTCACTGCGCTGTCAGCCTGCCTGTCACTGCGCTGTCAGCCTGCCTGTCACTGCGCTGTCAGCCTGCCTGTCACTGCGCTGTCAGCCTGCCTGTCACTGCGCTGTCAGCCTGCCTGTCACTGCGCTGTCAGCCTGCCTGTCACTGCGCTGTCAGCCTGCCTGTCACTGCGCTGTCAGCCTGCCTGTGACTGCGCTGTCAGCCTGCCTGTCACTGCGCTGTCAGCCTGCCTGTCACTGCGCTGTCAGCCTGCCTGTCACTGCGCTGTCAGCCTGCCTGTCACTGCGCTGTCAGCCTGCCTGTCACTGCGCTGTCAGCCTGCCTGTCACTGCGCTGTCAGCCTGCCTGTCACTGCGCTGTCAGCCTGCCTGTCACTGCGCTGTCAGCCTGCCTGTCACTGCGCTGTCAGCCTGCCTGTCACTGCGCTGTCAGCCTGCCTGTCACTGCGCTGTCAGCCTGCCTGTCACTGCGCTGTCAGCCTGCCTGTCACTGCGCTGTCAGCCTGCCTGTCACTGCGCTGTCAGCCTGCCTGTCACTGCGCTGTCAGCCTGCCTGTCACTGCGCTGTCAGCCTGCCTGTCACTGCGCTGTCAGCCTGCCTGTCACTGCGCTGTCAGCCTGCCTGTCACTGCGCTGTCAGCCTGCCTGTCACTGCGCTGTCAGCCTGCCTGTCACTGCGCTGTCAGCCTGCCTGTCACTGCGCTGTCAGCCTGCCTGTCACTGCGCTGTCAGCCTGCCTGTCACTGCGCTGTCAGCCTGCCTGTCACTGCGCTGTCAGCCTGCCTGTCACTGCGCTGTCAGCCTGCCTGTCACTGCGCTGTCAGCCTGCCTGTCACTGCGCTGTCAGCCTGCCTGTCACTGCGCTGTCAGCCTGCCTGTCACCGCGCTGTCATCACATTGTCACCCTGCCTATCACCGCGCTGTCACCCTGCCTGCTCCTGGCTGTCACAGCGCTGTCACCATGGCTGTCACAGCACTGTCACCCATGCCCCTGCCTGTCACAGCACTGTCACCTTGCTCGTGCCCCTGCCTGTCACCCTGCCCCAAGCTGTGACTGCACTGTCACCCTGCCCCTGACTGTCACCTTGGCTGTCACAGTATTGTCACCCTGGCTGTCATAGTGCTGTCACTCTGACCTTGCTTGTCATAGCGTTATTACCCTGACCCTGGTTGTCACACTGTCCCTGACTGTCATAGACGCTGTCACCATGCCTGGAATCATGCACCTTATACCTGCGTGCCTCTTCTGTCTCCCTGCCTGTCCTCCTTCTCCTGCCTATCTGCATGTCACCCTGCTGTCCAAATGCTTATCCTACCTCGTCTGCCTGTCACTCTCCTGTCCATCTGCTGAATTTTATTCTGCTGCCTGCATCTCTACTTTTCACCCTACCTGTCACCTGTCCCTGTTCTGTCTGTCATCCTGCTGTGCACCTGTTTATCCTTCTTCTGCTGCTGGCGGCCCTACTACTTTTCATCCAACCAGATACCAGTGCCTGCCAGTCTATCCCCTGCCTGCTTGTTCTCACTGCCTGTCACCGCTGTTCACCTGTTTATCTTTGTTCTGTTATTTCTACTTTTACAATGTCAGTGCACAATATATCTGTCTGTCTGTCTGTCACTGGTGTCTGCTTCTTACTTGTACCTGTTCTTTCTTATTCTGCTGCCTGCTTTTCTACATTGCACTTGTGCCTGAGCCTTTTCTGCCTGCTTGTCATCCTGCTGTCCATCTGATAATCCTGCGTATTTTTCTGCTTGTCCTTCTACTTTTCATCCTGCCTGTCACCGGTGTCTGCCCTCCCCCGTCTGCGCCTGTCACCGCTTTCTGCCCTCCCCGTCTGCCTGTCACCGGTGTCTGCCCTCCCCCGTCTGCCTGTCACCGGTGTCTGCCCTCCCCCGTCTGCCTGTCACCGGTGTCTGCCCTCCCCCATCTGCCTGTCACCGGTGTCTGCCCTCCACCTTCTGCCTGTCACCGGTGTCTGCCCTCCCCCTTCTGCCTGTCACCAGTGCCTGCCCCAACCACTCCGTCTGCATGTCACCAGTGCGTGCCTCCAACCACCCAGTCTGCATGTCACCAGTGCCTGCCCCCCAACCACCCAGTCTGCCTGTCACCAGTGCCTGCCCCCAACCACCCAGTCTGCCTGTCACCAGTGCCTGCCCCCAACCACCCAGTCTGCATGTCACCAGTGCCTGCCCCCAACCACCCAGTCTGCCTGTCACCAGTGCCTGCCCCCAACCACCCAGTCGGCCTGTCACCAGTGCCTGCCCCCAACCACCCAGTCTGCCTGTCACCAGTGCCTGCCCCCAACCACCCAGTCTGCCTGTCACCAGTGCCTGCTTTCCCTCCGTTCTGTCTGTCACCAATGCATGCCCCTATGTCCAACTACACACGTGTACATCTGGTGTTATATGCAGCCATTGTCATTCAGTGACTGTAATAATGCTTCAGTAGGTGGCGGTTCCACATGAAGGTAGGGAGGGGAGTCTGTGTCTGAAATGTTGGGGTGCATAAACCTATTGGTGATGTATCTAGATCACAATCAGTGTTGACCACCATTTTTTTTTTTTCTTTGCCCACACTGTAAGGGCTTGTTCAGACAAGCATGTAACTGGGCAGTGTGCTGTCTGTGTGTCATGGACCATACATACAGGCCACATGCACACGTGGCAAGCGTTCCAGTGAACATGGCCGATTGTTTCCATGTAGACAGTCGCAGCGTGCACTCCCCTGATTCGATTCACAGAGCAGACTAGTTATTGTAAATGGCGGCAGCACCTGCACTCGTCCGATACGCGGATAGACACATGGAGCCGGTCACGTCTGCAGTTTGCGAGCATCATTGTCCCCAGCGTTGGTCTGAGTGTGTGAGGCTGTACATGTAGCTGCCAGGACAGCTGTGCCAGGCACTGTCCAACCCCACACTTCTTAATATCGGCGGTCCTTGTGGTCAGAGTGTGAATACTTATTGCGTAGAAGTGGAAATGTGATGATGGGGTCTCACCGTAATCTCGTGTGGGGCCAGGTTGATATTCTCAATGATGGGGTTTGGCAGTGAAGCCTCATATGAGGTGACCATGGACAATGGGTGACCATGTACATCGGTGGGATGTAATCCTGGGCCAGGACTGACGCACAGCTCTGCTATACCGGTTACACGCCCGTCATGTGATGGCAATGTCGCATGAATCGCACTCCACTGTGAAACGCAGATGTCATGTGGCTGATGGGCTCCTCCTTTCCTGCAGACTAAATAATCTGATATTGGTGAGTTGTGATCAGCTGCAGATTCCCTGGGCTCCGGCTTTTTAGTTTCATTGCATTTCCGAAATTGTGAAATTGATCCCATGGGTGCAACTCCGATGACTTACCTGTATTGTCTGGGAGGTGATACAACCTGTGTGATTGTGCGGGACACTGGATGTCATGTAACCTGGAGATGACTGATGTGACTATGTATGTAATGATGGCCCTGGTGACAATTACTGATGTGACACTATGACAACACTTCCAGTCATAGGAGGAATAATGCGACAGTGCGCCATGGTATACATTATAACCTGGTGGTTTGGAGTGTTGACACTGCTCTTGTATGGGAACTATTGCTGATTTTAGTCATAGGCTTTCACACTACAACACTATGGGTTAATAATGGCCAGGCTTGGGGCACTCTCAATAACATCAGATTGGAAAAGTTTTTCACTATTTTCAAATTTTGGGGGATACCGTAATTCCAAAATAATGTCAATCATGTCAAACATCCATGAAACTTTATTATGTTTTACTTATATTGTGCCATCATATTCTACAGCAATTCGCATATAGGTAGTCGCAGACCCCATTGGGGCTCACAATGTAAATTCCTTATCAGTATGGCTTTAGAGTGTGGGAGGAAACCCACGCAAACACGGGGAGAACATACAAACGCCTTGCAGATGTTGTCATTGTTGGGATTTGAACCCAGGACCCCATGGCTGGAAAGTAACAGTGGTAACCACTGAGCCACGGTGCTGCCTGGAACTTTTACTCAGATCATAATACCCAGCCAGATAGGTCACATCTGGAAACCCACCAAACCGGCTCATATATGAGGCAGTTATCTCAGGTCAGGAGACCGGGCAGAAGAGCTAGGGCTGAATATTGAAAACCAAGCGCTCTCCATGTGTCACAGACTTCGGCCTTAGTGGTGTTTTTATTGTTTTGTGATGATGTTCTTTAATGTTGGGGATACTTTGGCATGGCTGTGTTATATCCCAGGCCTTACCGCTGCTTGCTGAACAGATTGATGTTGGGACACATTGTTGTTGGTGTGACAGCTGCTGTGGATGTTCATACAGAAATGCTATGGTTGTGCTACCTTCACTAGTTCCAAGGTTGAGGATGGGAGCTCGTTCTCCTAGAACAGAACACTTTCCTTCTTTAAACTTCGGTATTACAAAGTCACTTGGGAGAACTATGCACCGATAGATACTAGATGTGCTTGGCGTAATGTGAAAGGTAGCAAGGTTTCAGGTTTTGTACCCTTCATCAGGCTTAGGTTGGCCACCAGGAAGACATGGATGACTTGGTGGCCACACAAGACCTGTTTCTGTACTGGAAGCTTGACACTATTGCCATTGAGGAATGTCACTCTAGATCTAGACTTTTTTTTTTTTTTTACACAGTCTTCTTGGTGACCTTCTCACGCCCGATGAGCAGTATACAACCTGAAATGTTTCTTTTTTTCACCTTTATGTCCAGCACTTCTATCTCATGTGATGTGTTAAGTTTGGATATGAGAGAGAATAGATAAATTGTTGAAGCATACCTTGTGCTTATTTTTGGGCTGTTCCCACAAGTGACTTCGTAATACATCTGCTATGGATGTGACATGTCTGGGTGGAGCACTAGTGACAATCGAATATACATATTGCCCATTCAGAGAGGAAGAGGACTTGAACTCTATAGTGCCACTTATTGGAAGTAGCGATCCTACAAGTCATTATCAACCCTTTAACGATTCTTGCAACATGACTTGGGATAAAAGCCAAATCAGAATCTCAATTTGCAGACAGTGTTTCGGGGTTTTGCCCCTCATCAGTGCAGAGTATGAGAACTGATTTGGCTAGGTGAGAGGCTCTGGACTGGGGTCTAAGGGGTAAGGTTTCTCCTTGTGGAGAGTGACATACCAATATGAGGAGGCTTATTCGCCATTTAATGACTATGGAGTAACTGGAGGGACCCTACATGTGGTTGATAAGACTACCTTGTTGGAAAAACTGCAATTCCCAAAGTGCCATAGCCACTGCAAGCTGGGAGTTGTAGACATGTATGACATGAACAGAACTCCATCCCCTGACAAGTAGGTATCACCTGGCAGTGAAAAGGTTAGTGTTGTGCCTCAGTAGATGGCAGTACCCGAGGTCCTCTCCATCATCGGAGTTGGATGCTATTGATGGCCTTGATCTTGGCGTCTCACCAAACCAACCTTGTCCTCACCTAGGAGCTGTCCTTTCCCTGTTTTCCTCCCTACACTTTTTTTTTTCTCACCCCTCTACCTCCTCCCCTTTCCTCCCCTTTTTTTTCTTCTCCTATTTTCTTTCTCAGCTGCTTCAGAAATAACCGGTGGATCCAGTTTTGTTTCTTGTTAATCTCATTGCTGGAGCAATGACCTCCCTCTCCCTCTTGCTTTCCTGAAAGTACGTGACATTCCTAACTTTCTTCACTAGTCTGCACCTCACCACACTCATCCTCACTGCTCTGCACCTCCCTTGGACTCATCACTACTACCACCACTATCCTCTCAGGACTGCCCTGCTCCTCCGCACTCTTCACCTGCTAGCAGACATCAATGGGCCAGCCCCACACATGAGGTAGTGACCTGTTTAATGTGCGCTCTTATCTCCTCTACATACTCGCACACCCTCACTGTGCTTTACATTGGGTTATTAGTATTTCTTCCATTATGGCTTTGTACATCTTATGTGTCAGGAATCCTTCCAATATATGTTAGTGTATCGAGATCAATAATTCTATTGTCTTATAGATGTAGCAGTGCTGATTTGGTTGTGTGCGCTTTCTGTGCCGTGTCAGTTTCCTAATAAAAGTTTTACTAACGCCTGTAATGGTCTTCCGTACTTCTCCAGGATTACCTGCAGTCCTTTGTAAAACCACAGGTGGCTCAAAGTATCGCAATCTGTTCTGCAAAATGACAAAATCACGCCTGCTACTTCTACCAGGCTTGGCTCTGTTATATCTTCATACATTTTTTTTCTTCTTTTTTTACGATTTCTACAGACGTTATGGGTTGCACTGGTTGTCTTTTACAAATTCGGTAAAAGTGACGCGTAGACTTGTGCCAAGTGCGTGAAGCAGCTAGAGACTTCACGTGGTGCGGACGCTTCCGACAGAAACTTTAAGACGTGCCCGTCACTGGGTGATGGGTGCACAATCGTTTCGCGGCATTTTTAAGTACGCAGTGTCAGATGGCAAATATCCGTCTGTCTTCTGTCTCCTGCATTCTGATACTTTGTATGCACGTTTTCCTTGGCCGAGATGAGATTTAATTTGTTTTCTCCGCCAATTGATGTCTTAAGGACTTTTTGCACGCAATTCTTTAAATAAGGGCAGGTGCACCCCTTCCATTCCGTATGATGCGCTGCAGCATATGTTGGTGCAATATATCTAATGGATCTCTTCTAGATTTTTGCCTGGTCGTTTCTATACCGCCTTGGAAAGTTATGTTTGCATTTGAGGACACTCGGTCGCTTCTTCACTGCGCCATGCCATCACTCCCTCTTATCTCGGTTGCCCCAATTCAGAGTTGGTTCCTGATTTTTATCTTTTCCGCCCTCGTATGTGACACATGAGTCCTAAGTAACTGAACTTTCCAACCTGTTGAATTTCCTTCTGAGAAGTAGCCCAGGCACCTCTTCCTCTTTGTCATGGTGGGTCTGTAGCATGTGGAAACAAACCTGTAATCTGCTGTCTGTGAAGGCAATTGTATCTGTCTGACAAGGGGGAAAAGGAGACCAGAGAGAGGGAAAAGTGCTCCTGCCATAAAGGCTGCAGATAGTTATAGACTTTTTTTTTTTTTTTACTTTTTTGGGAAGTGATTTGGAGACAGGACTTGAAGCTGCTCACTTTCCAGTAAGTAATGCAGAAATTCCAGGAGCAGGAGCTAAATATACTTGGTGGATCAATACTGAAATGGCTGGTTGTGAATAATTTAACTGGCCGTGCTGGAACGATTTGGAAGCTAAGAGCAAACGAGGAAGAGGTGACAAGAAAATTCCTCTTCGTTCCCCATGATATAAGCTCTAGGTTCTGACAGGCGATTGGAGTGTTTATTTCTTTTTATGTGTTTACTATTTTCTCCACTTACTGTAAATATTTATCTTTAAAGTATTTAGTGTAGCAAAAAGAGACTTTTCATTTTCTATCCATTTTGTCACTTTACTCGTTGACATGCGGGCTCTAAGTATTACTGCGATTTGATGTGCGGTTGTAGAAATAAATTGACGACATCTCACAAGCGGTTCTTTATGAAGGTAGTGGTGGTAATCTTCCATTCTGCAATGGTTTATCTTTTAAGAAGATAGGGGGGAGAATAGCTTGGGTAACAATTCCTGTAATAAGTTTGTGTTGCCCGTGGTGTATGATTTATGCCGGATTTGTTTGCTTCCGTTCAGTAGCTTCAAAACTGTAAGAAAATAGGGGACAATAGCTTAAGTAGCAATCCCTGTAGTCCGTCTGTATTGCCCATGGCGTATGAGTTATGTATTGATGGTATTCTTCTTCTTCTCTGTAGTTCCAAACATGTAAGAAAATGGGAGAATTGCTTAAGTAACAATTGCTGTAGTCATTCTGTATTGCCCTTGGTGTCCGATTTATGCCTAATTGTACTCTTCCGTTCAGTAGTTCCAAATCTATGAGAAAATAGAGATTAGCTTAAGTAGCAATTCCTATAAGGTGTACTTTGCTCGTGGTGGTGGTCTTTTCATTTTGCAATATCAAATCTTTTAGAAAATAGGGCAGAATTGCTCCCGTAACAATTCCTGCAGCAAGTATGTAATTGCCTGCTGTGTATGACTTGTACCATCATGGTAATCCGTCATTCTGTAATGGTAAATCCTTAAGAAAATAGTAAAAAATTGCTTAGGTAACAATTCCTCTGGTATGTGTATTTGCTGATGCGTCTTGCATTGTTCTGTAGCATGGAACTGTTCTTTTAGCTTTTGTACATCCTGCAAGGCTTTTCCAGTATAAATCTGCTATACATTTTGTTTTTGGAGCGTTAATTCTACAAGTGCCGTCCTGCAGACATTATGTGCAGCGCAATGTCCAAGGGATCAGACGTAGCCCAGGAAGCAATCACGGACTGACCACATAGCCATTCTGTTCTATAGATTGGACCCAGCAGAGTTTCTGCTGTGCGATGTACGGTAGCCCATACATTATTTAATCTCCCACCATTTCCATGTCCATCTCCTATGCTATACACTGCAGTGGAGGAGACTGGCTGACATATCATGTACAGATGATACAATATAGCATGTACTATTGTGTAACCACCATCAGGTAAGGTTCATTCCTTCTCAGTTTTTTTTTTTTTTTTTTTTTTTTTTGCTGTGGTCGACAAGTGTCATTCGCTCTACTGTATATTTTTTTTCTAATTACTGGATTTTTCTGATATTGCAGTCTATGCTGAAGAACTGACAGTAATTCCAGTAAACTGACAAGAACTTGGCAAGAACTACTTGCTGAAATTAAGAACTTTTTTTTTTAAAGACCTGTATCTCTTGGTTTTCTTGAAATCAATGCGAATTTCACTGTCTATTAATTGGTAAACAGTAGTGTAATTACATGATGTCATTTGTCCTTTGATATCATAGTAACCTATGGCACGCTGTGCGGAGTGCTAGCTAGCTTTTTCGTGGCTTCAAAGGGGTTAAGTGACATAAGACAGGAAGATAGTAGCATAGTAGTGTGTGACAGCACTCGGCTCACAGGGAGGACATAGGTACTTATGCTGTGTTCTTACAGGGGCTCTCCTATAACGCTTTCTCTTTATGTTGTGCATCTGCTGGTGATAGGACTATAACCTTTTTATAGTATTTTTTGGGAGGATTTGATGAGACTTAATCTGATATCATATAGGAAAATTAATATGAAATTAAATGTTCTATCTGAAAAGCGCTACGTTTAGTCCCTGCCGATCTGAATAATGGCCATGCACTTGACGGAGGACACCAGCAGGGCTTTCATAAAAGAGGGTCAGTTTTCCAAAACCTTGAAGCAGATAGACCGATCTGGAGTGGTACATTACAAAAAGATGAAGTACTGGATCTCGCCTGGTGGCCCAGGTCTATACACAGTCCAGCAGACACATGTAATTAGTTTGTTACATATGACACATTTATTTTCTTGTAGGAATGTCTATTGTTCTTAAAGATGTCCTATTATTCTTTGTTTCAGCACTGCTCTTTGACTATGGAAACAGAGAGACCCGATGGCTACGTAACTAGTAAGTGACCATTTCTGTGTTATGTCCTTTGCCTGTCATACTTGGGTTAATGGTTTTCTTCAATCCGGGATGTTTATGCCTAGCTTAGAGCAATGTTTCACATTCTGTAGTCCTCACAACTTCCATTATAGGCCATATTTTCAGGTTTTCCTTAGGGTTGCCTAGGTGAAAGAACCTGTGCCGATTTCTGATCCCTTGCTACTAATTCCATCATCTGTACAACTAAGGAAACCCATGGTCTGTTGGTGGGCCACGAGGACTGGAGTTTGGGAAGCACTGGTTTAAAGGGACATATTATAGAGACATGTGTCTGGATCCCGAAGATGTCTTCAGCCACCATGACCTCCCATGGTTCTCAGTGTGTTCTGGGTTAAAATTGCATTGTTTCTTTGTGTGTTCCGGATGTTTTAGGGTTAAAATCAGTTTTTGGTTGAGCTCTATATTTTGGTTACTTCCTATAGAGATATGGGATACTTGTTATACACCTGTTACTAGCCCTTGAACTTGAGCCTGTAAGACCTCGAGAGGTTGATGTTTGGTTGTGTGGTGGGGATTCTCGTGATCATGTCTGTGTTTAGTAGAAACCCTTCTACTTGATTTCTGGATGTCCCATCTGTAACGATATCTCTTGGGTAATCCATTACACTATGCAACTAGTTTTTTCAGTTCTTCACGAAGTTGCTCAGAACTTGATCCTATAGTGAACTGATGTGTAAGATATTGATTATACACTGCTTGTACATGGGACTGATTTACTAATTTCAGCAGTGGAGAACATGCGAGCAGCACATAGTAAATATTGTAATAACATCCTATTTAGTAGGACATCCAACATTTGTGGATGACGTTTTGCAAACCTTTACTATTCTATAATGCACTTATTGCTTCCAGGTAGGAATCTTCAGCCGTGGTACTGTGCAATGTCATGTATAACTTGTACGTTTACGTAGATTACTATGTACTTGGCACAAGGATAATTTACTTACGTGGCACAGTGCCATCACTCCGTTGTATGATTATGAAGCTGGTTTTGCTTTTTTTCTGCTCCTACAGAAGATCTGACCTCCGGACAATTGGTGGACTACTAATCGGTTCCTGTAGACTAGTATTAGCCACTGTGCATCTTAGTGCTACATGTTGTGTCTCAGC
This sequence comes from Ranitomeya imitator, assembly GCF_032444005.1. Classification (NCBI taxonomy): domain Eukaryota; kingdom Metazoa; phylum Chordata; class Amphibia; order Anura; family Dendrobatidae; genus Ranitomeya; species Ranitomeya imitator. Next base: position 67,729,146 of record NC_091288.1, read on the forward strand.
CTGTTGACCATGTTTTACCTATGACTTGTGCTTCTGTATTTTGATCTTCGTTTTTAAATGCTATACAGTGTCCATGGATGACATAATATCTCCTCTCCGACTCTCTCTCAACAGTAGTATACTACATGATGGGAAATTCTTTGTCAGTCGTGATAATGTGCTTGTGTTGGGTTATTCATCAAGACATCTTGGCCAATTTCAATACGTCAGGTGGCTTATGTGTCCCATAAGTTTTTGGGATGAAAGTGATAATTTAAATTGTCACAAATGAATATAAGGTCTAGTGTTCCTGCGTACAATTAATCCCCAGATGCTGATGTTGAGTTTACTATATATTCTGTCATGTGAATGTACTATGGTTTTCATGGAAAGGGTCATCAAACCTACCAAGTGCTTCCAACTATTCAGCAGTAATGATCAGGATTGGACGTGCCATTGGTGTAACCTGTGCAGCTGCAGAGGGGTCCAAGTGTTAAGGTTGCCCACCTCCACCTCTAAAGAATGTGGAATTGGATTGCAAAGGGCCCATATATTGTTGTTGCCCAGAGCCTTCTGTCTGTGCCAACTTCTGGTGAGAATAACAATGGTGTGCAGTTACATTACTGATAAAATGGTGAATCCTCACGCTGTTGTGGCTTCTTAATTACCATCTGCTACAGGTTCTTGCAGTTTTCAGTTTCCTAAGAAAACCACATTGCAAATGTGATGCACACGTCCTTAATTATTCCATTGTGAGCTGAATAAATAGTGTAATGTAATGGAAACTGAGGCTAGGGTTCTATTTTGACTGGTGGCATCCACATTTTCCTTCCAGACCATAACGTCATAATTTCTATTCTGCATAAATTCTGTAAACTACGATAGAAACCTACACGGCCACATCATTTCCAAAGACCTAGTCATCTGCTGTTCAGTGGTCCAAAAGCCTGTGACCATCAACCACCATCTAGGAAATCGCCTACTGTCTATGAAACGGCTCCTTGTCATCGCTTCAAGGATGATACCACTAGGGTAATAAAAAAGAAAAAATGTGGGTCACAAATCAGACATATACTGGTAAGCTTTAGTGAGTGCAACACAAACCCATATTGGTTTCAGATCAGTGATTCATTCTTAATGTTTCATGTCTTGGTAAAAAGTTGCCTATTCTGATGGAGCATTCACAACCTACTTTAGGCCTGTTTGGTTTTATGTGAATATTGCTTAAATGACTGGTCCAACAGCGTCCCTTCTATGGCCTATCTTGGTGGGCAATACTGTAAATTGAGGCCACAGGATCCCCTTCAACCTATAACGAGGAGTCGTCCTACAAAAAAAGGACTCCCACATATCAGATATGTTGGTGTGTCCTAAGAATGTCATAAAGGTCTCCTCTGAATACACCTTTAAATACCCAAACAGTAAAAGTTCTCTAACTTTCCTTTACTTGAGCTGATATTAGAGAATGCATCTTAAGGGGCAGTTTGCCGATGGAGTCTTGTCCATGGACTTGGGATATGTACATAGATCATCACTCATGGCCATAACATATTTCATCTTTAGGGCTTTTTTTCAGCATTTTTAAACACTTCTTCAATCATTTTTCATAGTGGGGTTTTTTGTGTTTTTTTTTTTTTTTTTTCCCTTGATGTGCTTTAACTGATATTTTTCACATTTTCTAGAGAAGTCTATGGGGAAAAACAACTATTCCCAGAGCATTCTGTATCTTTTAAGAGCAAATAAAAGCCCACTGCCCTCATTCTACCCACCCCCCATTAAAGTCATAAACCAAAACCAATTGCGATTTATTATATACTTATTAATGGATCATCTGAATGCAGTTTTTGTCGTCAAACAAAATACTCAACAATTCTCGAAAAAGTGTTCACCTCTAGATCTTCGGTTACACACTGACCGACCTGTATTTTTGTAGTTATTGCAATCTCAGGACCCAGGTCACCATTCCACCTAGATAATTTTTCTGCGTCTAAATTATTATTATTTTATTTTTTATTTTTTTTTGCTCTGTCACTGATGATAAAAGTTGTGTTTTACAGGTCAATGAGATTAGTCATTTACGCTGCAGGGTTGCCTATGGTCTTATAGAATTTTTTTTTTTTTTTTTTTTACATTGTCGAAATTCATTATGGGTGAATCAACCCAAGAATTAATACGACATGGTTATTGCTTGTATTTTTTTTTTTTTTTTTTTGGATACTTGCTCTTGCTAGTAATAATTCTTCACTTGTAAGAAGTCATAAAATCCCTAAGCAATGGAATGCCCTTCTAGCTGGGAATTGCATCCACAGGAAAGAACATGTTAAGACTCTGGAAGAAAACATTCTACGAAGAGAAGGATCCTGTTGCAGATGTGATTCCTCAGGAGTTTTTGTTGGATGGACACCGGTGTCTGTGCTCAAATTGCAGATTTTGAGAGTCTGACTCTGCGGTCCTTTATTAAAGAACTGCTACAAGGTGTAAGAATAATGAAGTGGTGATGGGTAATTTCGCACTAAATACTGATTTATTTCCGCCCTTACATCAGACTATGGCTGTTTCCGGACATGTTGGACAGCTCTTGGCTCGATCCCGTTAATACCATCTCTATACAGATTGCCCAATACTTTTTTAGGATCTGCATTTCTGTAATAGAGATGTATCTATTATTAACCCCAAACTCTGCATAATGACAACCGACCTGCATGTAAAACTGCCCTTGCACATTGAATCACAGGGCCAATATGGCTCGGCTGCACGTGACCAAGGCAATATCTGGAGGGTTAAACGTTCCACCAGGTACTTTGGAATATCCCAGTAATTCTCGAGTATAGACAGTTCGTGAGCAGTAGTTCTGGTCTTCTGATTGCTACATTCTTGACGTTCATCAAGCTGCTGCCCCACAGGCAGATTTCTAACTGATCTTTCTTTCTTTATTTTTCTTTCTTTTTCTCAAACAGGTGATAATGAGCTTGTGCCCGAGAGGGACCACTCCAACATGGCTATAGATTTGACCTCCTGCACACCCAATGGGCAACATTCTTCCCCAAACCACTTGGCAAGCAGTAAGTCAACAGTATTTGCTAATAGAAGTCACGATTGACCAATTTGTACATCTGTTCAGAACCACAAAAAAAAACTTTTTTTTAAATTTCTCCTCCCTCGGAGACATTTTGTCCAACAAAAAGTAAACGTAAAGCCTGTCTGATCATCTTTGTCTGAAGTCATCTTCTCTTATTATAAAACTAAGCAATTATAAAGCTAATTAATGAGTTTCACCCAGAAAACTTTTTTTTTCTGCTTTTTCCTCTTGTTTTTTTTCCAAAATGGCTACCGTATATATTGTATTCACACCCAGATTTGATCAGTGGGGGGAAATAAACACGCACACATCTACAGTGCCCCATTGAATCACATTGGTATTTTTTTTTTTTTTTTCATGGACAGCGCTCAAAATTATATCAGTGTGAACCTTTCTTTAAAGAGGGCGAATTTCATATTTAACCATCATTCCTGGCAGCTGTACTGTAAGGAATCTCTATATGCCCTCATGCTCAAATTTTGGGCAGGACGAAATCCAGACTAGCTTCCTCATCACAAAAAAACTAGTATATATTACTCAAAAATACTTGAGTATTTGAGAGAAAATACTGCTTTTGGGTTAAAAAAAGAAAACAAAAAAAAAAAAAAACAGCCACAGGAAAAAGTTTTGGTTTGATTGACAGGTGCTTGGTGAGTGGGGAGATCGCCGGTCGAGTCCTCTTCCTGGATCATTATGTCGCTCTCTAAAACTCTGCCATATTCTAAGTAGGAAAGAAAACTGTTGAATAATTTGCAGGATGACATTTAGAAGCCTAAGATTATTGGTATCAGCCGTATGGAGCTGCTGTGTTGTTGCACATGTGCCGAATAGCTTTTCTTGTACATCTGATTTGGGGTGGTTTCTGCAGCTCGTGCATAGATTTTGTTGAAATATTTTTTTAGATTTATACAGAAATTTCTGTACCAGACCTTTGGGTGAATAGATGGTGCCCATGGATAGCCCTGCTAGTATGCCATGCTGCTTATTCTTGTGCACACTTCTCTGCAAAATCTGCCCCCATCATAGAAGTCAGTAAGTAACTGATGGCAACCTTGTGCTCTCAGTAACATTCATTTTAGAGTAGAGGATCCCTTAGAAACAGCAAATCCATAAATTAAAGTATGTAAAGTTTTAATAGTGTTTTTTTTTTTTTTTTAAATAAAGTCAAGAATGTCATTATTATTATTATTATATTTTTATTTTTTTTTTTGTGGGGGGGGGGGGGACTTTCTGTGCTGGTAAATATATCATTTTTTTAGTGGGTATTGCAGTATATATCTCCTTCCCATCTTTAGGCTTAACCCTTTACCGACTCTCTGATTTAGGCTTCCGTCACACATTATTTACATACGCGTTGGTATGGTGGTGCTTATGGATCACACGCTGTGAGTCAATGAGTCCGTGAAAAACCAACTAACAAAAATAACAAAAAAAGTAGCACTTGGACGTCATCCATGTTTCAGCCAATTGTTGTCTACTCTTTATTGTTTAATGGGTTGGGAATTCTTGGATTTTTTTTTTTATGGAATATGAGAAAAACTGATTCCACACTGGAAAATGAACGCATTGACCAAAAATTGATGAAAATTGGATCCCGCACACTGATGGCTAATGGTGTGTTTTTTTTTTGTTTTTTTTTAATTAGCTAAAAGTAATAAAAAAATTTGTCTGAATGGGCGCCTACTTCCCTTATGAGCAATTGATTGCCAGGTCACCCATGCACTTGTACTACTAGTGCCCTAATATTGAAGTTGTTTCCTAAAATTGCTAAAAAATGAGATCCATGTGGATAAAGAATATCGGTGGCATTGTACCTGCAGGTTTCTATACAGTGTAGCGGGCACTGAGTCTTGTCTTTTGCATGGCAATCATCAGTAGCTTTTATGTTTAAGTATTTTTTTTTTTGCCTTTTTTTTTTCTCCCAGTGACTTAAGCATATGTTGTGGCATTACATTAAATAATAATGAATTCAGATTTAGTGTTAAATATAATTTAAATATTCATCGCTCCATTAGGTTTTGGTCAAGTAATTATTTCCATGTGCCTTAAATACTTAAATTGAAAGTGTACTGCATAATTATTTTTACTGCGGCAAATCCGTTCTATTGATAGCTCTTCTTTGCTGGAAGCATTAAGTTTTACACTTTCAATTTCTGAAATTCTAATGAGGCCTCCAGAGCTCGCGCTGTAAGATGACGAATGTTCCAGGTCCGATAAAGCCCACCACAATGTGGAGTAAGCGTCTAAGCGTGGTCAGTCTACTAGTTGAACGAGATAAAGTGTGCTGTAATTCGCAATGGCTTGGGCCGTTTTCCTTCCTTTTGTGGCCAGCGTCTCAAGGTCTTTGAATGTTGTGGAAGGCCGTTCTGCAGAAGTGTCATTTGAATAGAGCCGGCGGAGCTTGTGCTTTAGCAAACATGACCAATTATCCGCCGGTCTCTAGAGAACTGAACACCTCATCTCCTGGAACAGTGGTGTTAGTTTCTCCTGGGATCCCAGCATTCGATAACACAAGCAGGTGATTCCTTCACAAGGTGCTGCTCAATGTTGCTTGTGTGCCGGTAGCTCTCGATATGTTCATGCCTTATCCTTCTAATGACCGTTTTATTGAGGGATTGCAATTTTACAAGCCCCGTTGTAAACTTTTTCTTGTTGGAAGAGATCCTACACCACTCACTTTTCCAGGGGATTACCGTAAACTAATGAACGTTCGTAAAATTAGTGACTAATTTCATCAGCTTAAGCCTAGGGTTACACACAGACTTATCTGGTGGAACGGTTGTATTAGCACTGTCACCAGACAGTCGCAGTCTATAGGAAAACCCATGCTGGTGTGATTAAAATGCTAGGGACTCAATTTTTTATGTATTTTTTATTCCTTCAAGAAGCATTAAAGATGTTTTCTAACGCTATGATTATTTTTCTTCACAAATGGATTCTAAAAGTTTACAAAGGATTTTAAAAAAGTAATGCTCCACTTTACCGATTATCTTCAGCTCCCAACACTTGTGAGGACACCTCCATGGTGATACCCTGGTGTCTTTTCCCCAGCTCAATCCATAGTACATCCATACAATACGTGAATTTTGTAGCCAGTCATTCGCCGCAGCAGTGACCTCAGTGGTTTGGACACATTACCACCACAGCCAATAATTTGGCGGCAACCGTGCAGGAGCCAAACGTCATACTGATGATAAAAACTGACATCCCTCGATTTATTTTTATATTTTTTTGGTTGGGGTATCAGTGGCTTACTAGCATGGGTGCTTCAGGTGATGATTAACATGTTTATTATGTATTATTTTATTTTTTACCATTGTAAGCTGTGTGTGGCCAACCACTTTTAAAGTTGTGTAGATAACATTTTCATGCTTTTTTTTTTTTTCTTTTAAATATTTGAAATACAAGTGAACAGTAAGCGCATGTCCACGGGGAGGAGATTTCATGAAATGTCATCCACATACTGTGGAGAAAATCCACAGAGTAAATTGACCAGCACTATGGATTTTACATTAACATTATTTCAATCTATGCTGTGGATTTTTACCAAGAATGTCAGTTTTTTTGCAAGGGAGGAGAAACTTGTATTTATCAGAAAACCCACAGCAGATTAATTTTTGTCGGACTCTCTCTAAGGGTATGTTCACCCAGTTGTTTCTCATAGACTTTTCCGTGAAAACACGCTATGAAAAGATTGCAAACGTTTCTGCTCCATTTTTTTTTTTTTTCCTCTACACTTTTATGGTTTGTTTTACAGTTTTTTTTGTTTTTTTGACCCTTTTCTACTTCAGTTGATTCAGGATTTCAATTTGGAGCATTTTTTTTTTTTTTTTGGAAAACCATCGCCATGTACATTTTAGATGTGCATTCCCATTAAAATGATTAAGTTTATGCAAAAAAAAAAAATATCTGAAACAGAATTTTATGTGGATTTTGGACCAAAATCTGCTCCAAAATCCACATCCAAAAGCTCTTTGTAAACCTACGTTTAGGCACTGGTGATCCAAGATGCCATCCGCATAACACCTTGTGGTTTTTCCTTGGTATGTCTTGCTGTCGACAACACTTTGCACACTCATGTTACATAAGATAGATTCAGGGAGGGTAGAAGTCTCTGTTATCCTTTGAGTACCAGCCAGATTCTCTGTAACTTATAAAGGTTATTAATACTATTGTAAATGCCGTTACTGCTATGCAATATTAAAGAGTAACTCCAATTATGTTGCTGCCCAAGTCTCCTACAAGAGTGAGTGGTCCAGTTTCATGGACAACCTTCCGTTTTCGGCTCAATGTAATTATTTTATTCTATATCCATGTTGTCCTAACCCTTTTCACTTTCATATACTGGATTGTAATTTTTTTATTTTCAGAGTAAACTTTTTAATTCTTTGTGTATCTACTTTGGATATAGGAGCCCAGACCCCTTCTATATGTGACCACTCGCTCTTGGGATACATTTTAGATGGTGTTGCTACAGTGTAGAGTTCTTGAATGTTACCCGAGATGGCAATTCATAAAACATTCTGACCAGAGGTCACCTTGCTCCTTCCACTACATAAGGCTCCGGTTAAGACTTTTGCCGGTTACAGTGGAGGAAGTCTGCCTCTCAGCTCCACGCTATCTGTGTCTGTTTGTGGTATCCAGGACCTTTTCTCTTTCCTGTAGACATCATTCTCTGACAAATCCATACACAATAGCAGAGTAGACGAGATCCAGCCTATTCTATAGAAAGAACCCTACCTAGCTGGATTTTCTCAATGTCAACTGGTGACAAAGGGGAGTTGAAAAACAAGTTGTTAAATGAGACAACAGAAATGATGATGTAGCGTAGCATATTTTTATGTAAGACCAAAGCAAATACTGCGTAAATCGCAACTCTCCACACAAACTAAGGCAAAGGTTTGTTCTGTATTTTTTTTTTTTTTTCAATGGCAGGGAATTCCAGGATCTGAAATCTATCACTGCTAGGAAAGATTTACATTACATAAATGGCCTTTTCTTTAATCTTTCATATCAGACCTTAGAGGTTCTAATGAATGGAATTTGTCTTCCTGCTGAGTTTTCTATCTATCTATAATCTTAAATTGTTAAAAAAATAAATATATATTTTTTTGTGTATTTTAAATCCAGAAAATAGAATAGTTGTGTGTATGTGTGTGAGTAAGGCACATATGCTTTTGTATTAGTTATTTGTTATGCAATCCGCTGTCGAACAACCACAAGACATGCATGCTTCGGTAACTCAAACATATTTTACGAGCATGCCGAAGACACTCTATTAGCACATTGATATGAGCAGGTAATGCATTATCCCAGCACGTTCGCTCATCACTAATTATCATCTATTAAATGCTTCGTATCACATTTTTCTATAACAGAAATATTTGACCTATTACAGCTAACATGGCTGAAAGGAAGTTGTAGCTATTTCCTGTTTGAGAAAGAAACACATACTTCTTAGTGGGGGGGGGGAGGAATTGAACAAGTAAGTGAAGTGGGCTGTCTATGATTACGAAGAAAGCTCTGCCTTTTTCTCCAAAAATAATGCTACTATTGGACTGTATAGGTAGACCATTGACTGTAGAAACACTGATTTCTGGGGTTAAAAAATGTAGCCTCTTTTTTTCTAATCTTAATAAAAACCCAATTCTATAATAATATTATAGGGATTACCCACTTTACGGACAACCCCTTCTCAATTACTATACTCCTCCATGTAAAATAAAAATAACCTGTACTCAACATCTGCATTACTGACCTCTGGAGGAAGTGAGAGAGAAGCAGAAGCGCTAACGTCTTCCGGATTTGTCAGTTTCATCGGAAGGAAGTGAGCGCGAGAAGGAAGTATGAGCGAAGAGGTTGCAGGGCTCACGTGGCCCTGGAAGATCCAGAGCTGACGCTGGAGGTGAGCACTGGCTGTTTTTATGTTACACTAGGTAATATAGTAATTAAGAAGGGGACGTCTGACTAGTGGGCATTATATATTTAATAAAAATATATGTGACTTTTTTTATTTATTTTTTTATGACTAGTGCTTCTTAAATCCATTCTCAGGCCACGCTGATTTTTTTTTTTTTTCAGGGGGCGGGGTAGAAGGAAATTGGTGGATCTTGTTTGTACATGTAAAACAAGGGACACGTTGGCGATTCGTAGATTAAGCAGTGTTAACAGCACTCCAAGTTTTGGCTCCTTTAGCATAAATCAAGGTTCTTACCTCCTCGGTGGATAATTTCAGTCAAACCTCCTGACAGAAATCCAAGAAATGGAGACCGGAGTCAGCTCTCCAAATTAGTTGCAAACAAGTATATTCACCCAACATGCAACATTTTGGCTCCATTAGCCTGAGAAAGATTGCACACTAGTCACATGTTGGACTGATATACTCGGTTGAAACTAACTCCGAGTGCTGCCTTGTTCTTCCATAACTTAGTCTGTAGTGTCTGACCAGATATCAGAGTAATGTCTGATCTGTTACAGCATTAAATTACATTATCTGGTCCTATGATGGAACAGAAAATGAATTCACAACGCATATGTGAATATAACCCTCCTGAAATTGGAAGACGTTTCAAATTCCTCGTCTTCTAAACAGGCCGCGTATTGCATTTTTACAAATGGATCTGTGATTTTTATCAGCTGCACATTGCATATTATCTGTTTATATATTGAGAACTGTAAGTGTTTATACTTGCCTATATAATTACAGGTAAATTCATGAATAATAGAAGAGTTCTAAAATGGGTCTAGTATATAGACCAGATATAAATATAGTTATGGCTTGTTCAGTGCAGCGATCCCGGGGCACGGCATGTAAGTGGACAGCCCATGGAAAGCTTGTGATCGGATCTTGAACGTCACCCTAAAATGTAGCCACTAGCATATGTGCACCCAGTCTTTTTTGCAGAGTTTTTTTTTTTTTTTTAGAGCACCAGCTGAGTGGACCCTTTGAGGAAGATTTTGTAAGTTTTCACTCAGTTTTTGCTTCAAAACATCCTAAGAAAACTCATTGTGAACATATCCTTGAAAGGGTTGTCAGGGACTTTATTGATGGCCTACCCTTGGGGTAGATAATCCATGTCTGATTGTGGGGGAGAGATAAATGGCACCTCATCGATCAGCTGTTCCCAGTACCGGCGGCGGCTGCATGTGCTGAGTTGCACTGCACAGCTCTGTCTACCGTATATAGTGGCCGCAGCCATGTACCTCGCATCCGGCCCCCTATTGATTTGAATGGGGTCAGCGGAGGTGTAGTACCCGATCGTGGCCATTATTACTTTGAGTTGTGCAGCTCCGGACCTCAGTACATGCGGCTGCCACCAGTTGATCGGCGGGGTATGCTCCATGTCTCATCCCACCGACCAGATATTGATGACCTATCTAAGAATAGGCCTTCATTATAAATATCCCAGAAAACACCTTTTGATTGCTTTACTCCTCTGCCTACTTGGTGCTGTTCGTAGATGTTAGTGGTCAAAACTTTTTAACATAGAATTAAGTACTATGTGTGTAACTGTCATCTGAACCAAAAATGCAGCACTTTCTGGGAAATCTGAAGACTCTTTACTTCAACTTCAGACTGAAGAAGAATTCGCGGAGTGGGTTTCCTGCAGGTTGATGGTGGTTTCACGTCAGGGCAGACTCTTGAATGAGTCCAGATGAACCCTTCGCCCCAGAACCTTCTTTTTACTCTGTACTTCCAAGGAATAAAATTTTGCCAGTGTTTTTAGCGTGAATTGGAGCGAGACCCACTTTTCTTCTATTACACACTAGCGTATCACATCCAATACGATCGCATCAGCTGCGATATGCTAATGACCCTCGGCTCCTGCTCTTCCGCAAGCATGAGCCGAGTGTTCGTGCTCTGTGCTTTGATCCTCCCGCATGACCGGTTCGGATCACAGCTATAGAGGAGGTACCACAGTACCAAGATATATTTCTTTCCTGTAGCTATAGAGGAGACAGAGAAAGTAATTTCTCCATCTTCTCTCCTGCCAGCATTGGTGGGAATCGCACTGCACTCGATTGAGATCCGATGTTTCACATGCCCCCATGGATTTGTATGTTGAATTTTTTTTTTCTTCTTTCCAAAAGCGATCCGATCAGAGCAGGGAAAAAACGCCACTGAGCACACAAGCGTAGGATTAAATTGTTACGAATGAAATCCAATTTTGAATCTGATTGCAGTCATCCGATTTAATCACAAGTGGGAGCAAGCCCTGATGATTATCTGCTGATAAAAAGACTAGTAAACATGCCGCCAGGCGTCATGAGAATTGCATTCAAAATCTCAAATTTTTCCTTGGCCTGTTTTTTACAAACTGGAATTTCTGGACTGTTTGCAACCCTGGTTCACACTCGCTTCAGAGTTGCGGTATGGTTTTTTTTTTTTGTACTATTATAAGAACAGGATAACGAGGAAAATATAAATTTGTCACATGACGAACCGAAACGGTGCTCTCGGTATAATTGGGTTTCTGTTTGGGTGTCGATCATTCTCATGGCGGGAAAAAAAAAATGCAACATTATCCAAGTTTCACACCAAGGACAAGTAATTGCATTTTAACTGCCACCTGCCAAAGATGTCTTTTAAAATCACGCTGGGCATTACCGGTAGTTTATATGAAATCACATCCACGTTGTTTGAATAGTTAAATGCAGGAAATTTTCTTTAAAAAGCAAAAAAACTAAAAAAAAAAAAAAAAATTGCACTATTTACGCTATTTGAAACCATGGCTTAATGGAGACTCTGATGCAAGTGTGAACCAAGCCTTCGCTAATGAGTCTTTTCTTCTTGTAGGCTCCATTGTTGTGTTCAGAGGCCATTTCATTATGGGGCCTAGAAGAAAATGTCCCAAGAATGCATAACCCTCTATTTTAAAGGTTGGCTCCCAGTCCTAACCTAACTATAGAGTTTTATTGGGGTGATGAAGAGACAATTTTATGGCAGAAAGCGCTAAACATGGTTGTCTCTTTCCAGACCAACTTCTGCAGTATTAGATCAGCACTTAGGAAGATAAAGAATCCAATGTGCTGCATTCTAGGACATCGCCATCAAGGCCTCTTACTTATTGCTTCCAAGCGATGTTGTGAGCATTGCAGAAGGTATATGTAGGGTTCTCTTCCTCCATATTTCCCAGACTATTACTTTCTCATGGAATCGACTCTGTTATTAATTATCTATTAGAATTCTGGTTGATTCCAGTCTCTAAAATACTTTTAAAGGAAGAAGCACAACAAATATATTGTGCACAAGAAAATTACTTTGTAGATTGGGAAAAAGTTCTGGGTTTCAGATGGAGGTAAGGAAAGCCAGAAGATCCAGTTGTGATTTATTGTCTAAACAACCCTTGTCAAATTCCACCTTCTTCGAGGTATTTTTCATTCTCCCTCCAGCAATGAAGTCATTATGGGTGAAGTTCAGAGTTCTGTTTTGCAATTATAAGTACTCCCTGAAAACAATCTGTCTGTCTGGCCTTGTCCATCTGTCTTTCTGTATAATTGGTTCTAGAAAACTATGCACTTATTTTGAGTCTTTGATGTAGAGTATCGTAAGCAAAAAGAATGTTTTTATAGAGCTATGTAGGAGTTTTCACCAAAAGTTATAGGAGCAAATTCCTCCTTAATTTTTTTTTTAATTTTAAATACCCGCATGGAGACAAATTGAATTAAAATAATATGAAGTCCATTATTTGCTTGTACTCCTGACTCCCAATTCCGGGACTATATGGAAGTGTTGGTGGTGCCTCACCGATGTCTTCATCAGAAGTTCTGCTTCTTCAGGGAAGTCCCTAATGCCGCAAGGTGAGTCATATAGTCATTTTGTTAGGAACGTGAAGATATTTTTGATGTGTCTTGAATGTTCTCTCTACAGAAGAGTAAATGAAGACAGGTGAGTGATTCCATGCCCATATAGCCATGTGCCCCCAGGTATGAGGTGACAACCCTATCATATTTCTGACTTTTATACTTCTCTCCCAAATGGTGGTTAGCGGACTGTCTAATTGACATTGGGTGGGGCAGGAGAGGGGGAGGTGTTGCAGTGTGGCCAAAGGGAGAAACTGAGCCTCTGAGCAGAAGAAAACTGACACTCTCGCTGGGAGTCTGGGAAACTTAATTTCTTCAACTCCCTTAAAGCATGATACATATTGATGGACAGCTCAGGTAAGATCTGCCTGAGATAAAGGCTTTCATCTTCGTAAAAGGTGCAGCAAAACGGTGAAACTTGTAGGGACATTTTACCCCAAATAAAAAGTCGTAACTTTTTCTCCTTCTTGAACATACATCAAATGTGGGACTTCTATTACTAAAGCAATAAAGCAGTAGAAACCTGAAGAGTCTGTGCAATGATTGCCCATTTTATCAAGTGGTACAGTATTGAGAGAAGCTACATCTGACACGAACAGGTCCAATGTTTCATGACATGTAATTATGGTGCACTCCTGCTAATATCAGCTGTGCACGGTGCAAGACTGCCATGTGAATTGGATCTTTTATGTGCTCTATGAAGTCACACAACTTAAATACTTTCATTCACAAGGTTGATTCTGGCTTACTATACTAAAATATGGATCATTTATCGATGTAGTAAGATTTTTCTTTAGCGCATCGTGCTTCTTGCTGCTAGCATTCTGTTTCTTTAGTAATCCTTCCCCCAATGCTCAGTACTTGCCTCCACGGTCTTCTGTTGTCCACTGATGATGAGACGGTCTAGTGGAGTATATCATCACGTAGTGATCTGGCCGTATTGCCTGTCTGGCTCTTTTATTTAGCACAGATATTACACCAATCTATTTAGCTTTATCCCAGACTGTTATTAAAAGCTCATCGTTATCGCCCTTCACTAGTACAAAATTGGGATATCGTCCATATTGTCTCTTTACAGGGTTACCTAAATGCCACTCTTGTAGCTGTCCCTTTAAAAAAGAAACCCCCCCCCCCCAAAATCCTTTAGATAAAATTAGTTTAGATCCAGTTATACTTTACTCTTTCCTTTTATGCATCACTAAATAAATGCGTTTTAAATGCCAAATCAGAAATCCCTTTTTTTACATTTTTTGTTGTTTTAATCACTTCTATAGCAACGTTAATTCCACAGCACTTTACAGATATTATCATCACTGTCCCCATAGGGCTTGCAATCTAAATTCCCTGTCTTTAACGTGTGGTAGAAGGCCCATGCAAACACAGGGAACATAGAAGCTCCTTACAGATGTTGTCCTTGGTGGGATTGAACCCAGGACGCCAGCGCTGCAAGGCTGCAGTACTGAGCCACCGTGTTGCCCATGCTGCCCTATAAAAGTTGTAGTGACGTTTTCGTGCCTTTCACCCAGCTTTCCCAGAAACGGGTCTAACCAAGAATACCCACATTTTTTTTACAATTTTAACCAAACCAGGGCTGTACCCCAGTAGTGCTCTTTTTATTTTTAATTAATTTGCATAAATACCCTCTCGCTTGTGATTTAAAATACACATAGGATTAAGAGCATGCACTGTGCTCAAAACGCCTAAGAAGAATTGCTTGTTTTTCCTTTGTTATAGATTCCCTTTAAATCCATCAGTAGGTTTTTGCTACCTCATCCAAGAACCGCTTGATGTAGACAAAGAGAAGCTGAATCCAAGGATGTATCACTTTGATTACCTGAGAACAGCTGCACCCAGGAATCTGAGATTTAGCAATGAAGCAGAGCTGAGAAAGCTACCCCCGACCACACCAGTCTCTATATACAATGTCCATAGACAGTGAGCTGCTAATCACAGTAGGGGGCGTGTCATACCAGGGCTCACAGCGAACAGCTAGTCACAGCAATGATAAGTTCTTGGTGCTAAAAAAATCATTGTAAGCAAACAAAGCCTCAGAAATTGATGAGAGGCATCACTAAAATCTGTGTTTTAACCTCTACCTCGTGCTGTATTCAGCTTGCATAGTAAAAACCTGCTGAATGATTCCCTGTTAATACCATGAAAAGTAAAGTTGATCTACTTTAGAACCACACAAGTGTTCCAGACTTCTTTTCGCATTCCTGTTGGTGATGCTGTATAATTAGGCCCATGCACCTGATCTCCCACCCCTCTATACGCCTACACTTTATAACCACGGGTTCAAATTATACTTGTGCCCATGGATTTTGAATGGGATGTTAATAGATGGTCCACCCTCTCCTCTACCCTTTTCTAACAAAAATTGCGCTCATTCTTCTGGAAAGGTTGTCTACAAGATTTTGGAGGTAATGTTTTGCCTATTCATCCAGAAAAGAATTTGCGAGATCAGACTCTGATTTTTGGGCCTGGCTCACACTCCCCTTTCTCCCTTTCTTGTTGATCCCAAAGGTGTTTGATGAAGTTAAGGTCAGGCCAGTCAAGTTCTTCCACCCCAAAAGTCCCCAGCCATAACTTCCACACCATGCCTCATTCAACCATGCTTTGCTTTGTCAACGGAGCACAGTCCTGCTGCAACAGAAAGGGGTAAGGGTCTTCCTCAAACTGTTCCCGCAAAGTTGTAAGGATACAGTTGTCCACAATTTCTCCTCATTTCTCAGCAACACCATTTTTTTTTTTTTTTCAAAGTTTTAATAGGGTTTCCACTTTCAGGTGGAGTTGCATTGGTTCCTAAAATCTTTTATGTTTCAATAATATCACAATTGATCATGGAATATTTAGGAGGGAAGAAATTTCACAAACTGATGTGTTTCAACTCCGGCATCCTATTTCATGACCATGCTCGAATTCAGTGAGGTCTTTAGAATGAGCCATTCCTTCCTTTAAAGGGAACCTGTCACCTGAATTTGGCGGGACTGGTTTTGGGTCATATGGGCGGAGTTTTCGGGTGTTTGATTCACCCTTTCCTTACCCGCTGGCTGCATGCTGGCTGCAATATTGGATTGAAGTTCATTCTCTGTCCTCCGTAGTACATGCCTGCACAAGGCAAGATTGCTTTGCGCAGGCGTGTACTATGTAGGACAGAGAATGAACTTCAATCCAATATTGCAGCCAGCATGCAGCCAGCGGGTAAAGAAAGGGTGAATCAAACACCCGAAAACTCCGCCCATATGACCCAAAACCAGTCCCGCCAAATTCAGGTGACAGAGTCCCTTTAAAGGCAGACTGCAAGATGGGGTGGGGGATTGATGTTATACACCTGTGGCAAAGGAACTGAAAGAAAAACCTGAATTCCATGGTAAAAACGTGTCCCAATATTTTTGTCACTACGAGCGTGTCCGCATTGGAAGTTTTATATTGGTGAGTACAGTTATATAAAACGCTGTAAAGCTGTCGACACCATTATTGTTGAAAACCTTTTACCCGAATGTTGCATTTGGTCTTTTTCATTGTACCAAGAAAGGGTTAATAAAATGGACTGTGTTTACAGTTGAAATTGCATGACCCATCTCATCCACCCCATTCCTTAACAAACCTTTCGCCAGTTCCCTCCGCACCTTCCTAGATACTCCAGGTTATTCTGGCCTCTGGCCAAAACCTGTCATAAAAAAGTTTTTTGTTTTTTTTTTCTTTTTTTCTTTCTCATCATATTTTTTTTTTTTTTGACAGATTCCCTCCCACCTGTATTTTGTTCCAACAGAACAGGTTTCTGGTCTTTCCACATTTTCTTTTAAACAATCCCAAGGTTGTATCCGGGTGGATTTACTCTTTTTTTTTTTTTTCAGCTAAGAACAAGCAACTTGTTCTTATCACCAACAGTCTAGTGTCAGGAAATCTTGTATGGCCTTTTAAGGTGCATATAGACCTCACATTAAAGCGCCACTGCTGGAGTGGTGCCACTACTGTAAGGTCTCTGACCCTATTATTTGAGTTACCAGTCTCCATGTTCTGCGCTACCCGACGCCACTCCGGTTCCACACCATTATCTTGTAACTGCAATTTCTAACTGACCGAAGTAACATAATTGTCACATAGAATAAGAGTTCTGCTTTAATATGACCCATTTTAGACATTCGCTGTTTAATCCAATTACTGCGAGGTCTCTGCCCCTCTTACCTGATCCGATGCCTGCTTCTAACCAATGCTAGTACCAACATTAATGGTAAATGACGCCTACGTTTTCTAATGCTTGGTCATAGAGGGCATACAATTCAGGATATGGACCGTTAGCGGATATCTTCATATGCGGACAACTGGTTTTTATTTTTTGCAGGAATTTCTGCACATTTAAATCCTTTTCACACACAATTTAGAATGAAATGTGTGCACGTACTCTTAAGTTTAGTTTACAAAAAAAGAGGAATTGGCAGCAAAAACGACAGAGAAAAGGCCAACGAAGACCCATCAGGGAAACTCTGCTGAGTTTTTGTGACGTGTCTTCGCCTTGGAAAATTCTGAGGGTGCACCTGTAGCGCCCCCAGACGCAGGGCCGCGGGTTGTTCGGTACCGGTCCTCTGCTGGCTCAGTTCTGGGGATGTCACGGTGGCTGGACCCGGTCCGTGACCCTGCTAAGGGGCGCCCAATGAAAGGTGATACAAGTCTGTCAAGGGTTTGTGACGCCACCTGTGGTGTTCGGTCAGGGTGACCGCTGCTTGGGGTCCACTGGGGTGATGTGATGGCAGCTAGATGGTATACCTTCCCACAGGTGAAGTATGTCCCCAGGGCTTCCCAGTATGATGGATGGTGATGGTGTGAGGTGCAGACAATAACGAGGACACAGGGTTGCAGTCTCTTTACCTCTTTACTGAAGACTTCAGGATCCGCAATCCAGAGCACAGTTAACAGGGCTGTCTGAGACCGGCCGGTCCGAAGGCACATCCAGAGTACCCTTTGCAGGTGGAAATCGTTGCCTACCACTAGCCCCTGTGTGTTGTAGTGCTTCCCTGCTGAGCATTCGGGATAGTCCTCACAACTTCTATTCTAATTCGTTCCAGTTCTTTCTAGTTCTCCATCCCCCAGTATGTTATGGCTAGGACGCACCCGTTTGACAGGTAGGCTCGGAGCTCTTCCGGGACCCTAGAGATGCCCCTCTCCACGCGTTGCCCCCTATGTCTGCTTAGGTGATGTAAGGTAGACAGCCAACCTATAATTAACTGTCCTGCGGTATTTGAAGTAAGGCATAAAGTCAGTCGCTTCCTCGGTGTTCCAGGCACCGGCTACGCGCCTCAATAGAATGTTGCCGTTCTCCGGGCACGATTCCTACTGGCTCTCCTTTGTGCTTGATCTCGTTTCTCACTGTCCACAATATCCTTCGCTTCATGTCTATTTCTTAGGATACCGCCGCGGGCTGTGCAGGCGCGGTTCCGTAACATTCTGTTCTTGTCGCTAGGTACCTGCCAGGTTCCCACGCCTGACAGGGACCCCCCTGAATCTTCCCCCTGCAACACCCCCTGCCACGGGATGTTGCCTGAATCCAACCCAGTCAGCTTCTGACTAACTTCCTATCCAACCCCTAGTTTTACCAGTATGAGGAGTGGCCTAATAAATAAAACCTTTTGCTCCCCCTAGTGGCCGGAGTGTGAAGTGTAATGTGTGCTGGTGATACCTGGTCAGGTGAACTCCTTTAGTGCCATCAGACGTACCATCACTCCCCTTAGTGTCAGAGCGATACTACTGCAACGACCATGTCTCTGGGGCGCTGCACACCTGTATCTTTAAAAAAAAAAAAAAAAAAAAAACTTGTGTGCACCTACCTTTTTTTAATAGGGTTGTTTCTACAGCTTGTGCATGGATTTTTGTATTTTTCTTTTCTGCAACAAATCTGGCATGTCTGTATGTGCCCTTTTTTTAAAGTGTGTTTTTTTTTTTTGGGGGGGGGGAGGTTGAGCAAAATTTTCTGCCGTCACTCTGACTACAGATTACCAAATCCTGACAGTGTGCACAGTCCCCTCCTATTGCCGGCTCAAGCAGTCTACATGTGATGTTCTGTTGAGAGAAGCTTGCTGACACATCACCACCATTACATGAAGGGCATACTTGTGGCCACGTGACAACCGGTGAAACCTGATGGTGTGCCCGTTGCGCACTGTCAGTATTCAGCAATCTGCGGTCATGTAGAGTAGCTGCAGAAATTTATGTTCAAGCGGAAAAAAAACCTTCAATCAGGTGGCCTTTTATCTGGCTAGCTATTGGCCCTGTATTAGAGAATATTCGTACAGCAGATATGCTGCTAATTTTTTAAGTGAAAAACTGTAAATACATCTATTGTGCAACAGCTATTGTCATAAAAGTCATGTAGGTTGCGATCATTAACAAGAGTCCTGCACATATGCCACTCAATGGGGTATCCGTGGATGCATTGTTGTAATGCGATGCTTGTTGTGTAACTGTAGCCTAATGGCTCGCATATTGCACATGCAATTGGGTAGCCCTCTGACCAATGTTCTACTATGGGGCAGTGCAGATCTGCAATTATTATTGTATTTATTATTTTTCCCTCATGCCGATTTCTGATCATTCACACGCACCTGTAGATTTGTATTGGTGTGCAACATTAAAAATCTTAAAAATCTTGATATTCTCACCTTCCGTCATCCCTCGCAGAATTCCCGATGCTCCCGTCCCCAGTAATGCTTTGCGAAATGACCCGATGATGTAGCGGTCTCGCGAGACCGCAACGTCATCACAGGTCATTCTCGCAATGCATTACTGGGAACGTGAGCATCGAAAACGCTACGGCGGACGCCGGAAGGTGAGAATATCAAGATTTATTTTTAAATTATTTTTAACATTACATCTTTTTACTATTTATGCTGCATAGGCAGCATCAATAGTAAAAAGAGAGAGAGAGAATTTCCCTACAACAGATCCAGTGCACGATGGATGAAACGGAAGGCCATCCGTCACAATCCGTTGCTAATTCAAGTCTATGAGAAAAAAACGGATCCAGCAGAAACATTTGCTGGACCTGTGTGTTTTTTTTTTTTTCCACAAAACGACGCATTGTGACCAAAAAAGAAAGACAGAAGTGTGAAAGATGCCTCAGGAAGATCTATGAGATGGAGGAAAGATGATGAGTTCAGATTTGTCCACATTGAGTTGAGGAAGCGAGAGGAGAAGGAGGATATGGCTGATAGACACTCCGGGATTCTGGACAGCAGAGAGGTGACGTCTGGGCCAGAAAGGTAGATCTGAGTTTCATTAGCATAAAGGTGGTACTGGAATCCATGGGACTTTGAGTTGTCCCAGGCCAAGTGTATAGATTGAGAAAAGTAGGGGTCCTAGAACAGAGCCTTGGGGGACTCCAACAGAGAGAGCGTGGGATGAGGAGGTAGAGTGGGAGACGCTGAATGTGCTGTTGGAAAGGTATGAGGACATCCGGGATAGGGCGATGTCTTTGATGCCAAAGGAGGAGAGGATCTGTAGTGGGAGGCAGTGGTCAACTGTGTCGAAAGCAGAGGACAGGTCTAGAAGGAGGAGTACAGAGTATTGTCCGTTAGCTTTGGCTGTAAGTAGGTCGTTAGTAATTTTGGTCAAGGCTGTCTCCGTTGAGTGATGGGGACGGAAACCAGATTGTAGATTGTCAAAGGGCAAGTTAGATGAGAGATGGGAGGAAAGTTCAGCGTGGACGTGCTGCTCCAGGAGTTTGGAAGCGAATGGGAGCAGGGATATTGGGCGATAGCTGGACATATCAGTTGGATCGAGGGTTGGCTTTTTAAGGATAGGCGTGATTGTGGCATGTTTGAAAGCACAAATGAAGGTGCCAGAAGTTAGTGATAGGTTGAAGAGGTGGGTTAGGGATGGGATAAGAGTGGTGGTGAGGTTGGGGAGGAGATGGGATGGGGTCGAGAGCACAGATGAAGTGATTTGGAGAGGAGACAATTAAGCCCCTTTTCAGTGCTTCAGTGATGTTGGATAGGAAGGTTATGGGTTTTGGTCTGGTGTACAAAGGGGTTGTGGTGGTTGAACAGTGAAGACTTGCCTTGTTTGGTCGATCTTATTTATAAAGTGTGTGTGGCAAAGTCCTCAGCAGAGATGAGGGAGGTTGGAGGGGGCAGTGGTGGGTGGAGGAGGGAGTTAAAGGTTTTAAATTACTGTTTGGGGTTGTAGGATAGGGAAGAAATGAGGGTTGTGAAGTGGGCCTGTTTGGCAAAGTTGAGAGCAGATTTAAAAGCGTGTGTTGCCTGTTTGAATGCCGTGAAGTCGTCTTGCGAATGTTTTTTCTTCCAATGCCGCTCTGCAACCCTGGACACTTGCTGGAGCTTTTTAGTGGTGTTATTGTGCCAGGGTTGTCTATTGATACGTTGCACTCAGCCATCAACGAGAGGGGCAACCGTGTCAATAGCTGATGTGAGAGTGGCATTGTAGAGAGCAGTGGCACGGTCTGTCGTGGAGTGAGGATATGGATGCCAGTGGTAGAATAAAGTCAGAGAACATGTGTGTGTCTAGGTGTGCAAAGTTTCTGCGGGGGTGAGCATGTTGCTTGACATAGATGACCAGTGAGGAGGACCGGGATGAGAAAGTGAGCAGATGGTGGTCGGATAGAGGGAGAGGGGAAGTGGTGAACACTAGGTCTAGTGTATGTCCGTCTGTGTGGGTGGCTGCGTAGGACCACTGAGTAAGTCCAAAAGATGAAGTAAAGGACAGAAGTTTGGAGGCTGCTGACTAAAGGGTGTCAGTGGGGATGTTGAAGTCACCCATGATGATGCGACTGTCTCAGTAAGCTGACACTCTGCTCAAACCCTGCTCCGCTCACACTTTTGACATATTTTGAGCTAATGGTAATTTGCATAATCTACCTGATTCTCTCACATGAGAGATCTTGGTCTGGCACAGCTGTGACACCCCTTGAAGTGATAACCCATACAATCACTTTAAAAAAAATAAATAAAACAAAATAAACAAAAAAATGTTTGATCAATGCCACCATAGATGAGGCGCCTGCACTGTCCTAACTATCCAATCACCCCCCCCCCCCCCCCCCCCCCTATTTACTAGCAGAATTCCAGGGTGCTTGCAAACAGCTTTCATTTTATTTTTTATGAAGAGCTGCAGTAGTTTAATGGTTATTTTTTCCCTTTGCTAAGATATTTTAGTTCTCCTTCTCAGTTACTTAAAGATCTTCCTTTTGGAGTTTCTTATCTCCCAAGTCCCCAAAGGACAAGAGCAGAAGGGTGACATGTGTGCGATTGTTTACTGATCTGCAGCTGAGCTAAGACACCTCATAGATGAAAGGTTGATCGGATAACTAACGTCCTTATCTCCCATATACTGTAAAGGCCCCTTCACATTAAGCGACGCTGCAGCGATACCGACAACGATCCGGATCGCTGCAGCGTCGCTGTTTGGTCGCTGGAGAGCTGTCACACAGACAGCTCTCCAGCGACCAACGATCCCGAGGTCCCCGGTAACCAGGGTAAACATCGGGTAACTAAGCGCAGGGCCGCGCTTAGTAACCCGATGTTTACCCTGGTTACCATCCTAAAAGTAAAAAAAACCAAACACTACATACTTACCTACAGCTGATATGTTAGATGTTTTTCCTGTAATGACGGTAAAGGATTTAATTCACTGTCTACTGATGATGGTAAGGAAACCACTTTCTCTGCAGAATTATACAAATTTTCCTAGCTAAGCCAAAGAACCACATGTTTTGTAAGAAGTGCTTACTGGTTTCCCTTTCAAGACTGATTGTAGCAGTTAACAGATGTTTTATCATCTTCAAATAGCAGTACAAATACTTGGTGGTTATGGACCAAGACATGGTACAATAAGCTTAATGGTTGCAGATCACACTAGATGGAGGTAAACACTTAATTGAACGTTTGCAGAACTTATTTTCTCACTTCTATTGTGACTGATCATTTTAATTTGGCTGTAGGCCCATGTGCTGCTCCTGTTTTCTGCCAAAATGGCAACTGACTTTCACCTGCTCCTCAATTCTTCGGTGGATCTCGCAGATTTTACCCCCAACTGCAGCATTCTTTCCTAGATTTTCTCTCATGGTTTCATCAGCAAGTCTTTTTGACCATGTCCTGTACCTCCAAGGGTCCTTGCCACTGCACATTGCCTAAGTCTTTGAATTACGAGTGAACCACCAATTAGTCAGTGTTTAAAGGGAACGTGTCATTGATTCATGCTGCCCAAACCGTGGGGCAGTATTAATCAGAGCCTGGAGGCACAGTTGCAGCTATGTATATACAGATGCTTCTCACAAAATTAGAATATCCTCAAAAAAGTTACTTTATTTCCCTTCTTCAATGCAAAAAGTGAAACTCGCATGTTATATAGAGTCATTACAGAGTGATCTATTTCAAGTGTTTATTTCTGTTAATGTTTATGATTATGGCTTACAGCCAATGAAAACTCAAGTCATTGTCTCAGTAAATTAGAATACTTTATAACACCAGCATGAAAAATGATTTTAAAATCTGAAGTGTTGGCCTACTGAAATGTGTGTTCAGTAAATGCACTCAAAACTTGGTCGAGGCTCCTTTTTACATGAATTACTGCATCAATACGGCGTGGCATGGAGGCGATCAGCCTGTGGCACTGCTGAGGTGTTATGGAAGCCCAGGTTGCTTTGATAACAGCCTTCAGCTCATCTGCATTGTTGGGTCTGGTGTCTCTCATCTTCTTCTTGACAATACCCCATAGAGTCTCTATGGGGTTAAAGGGAACCTGTCACCCCCAAAATCGAAGCTGAGCTAAGCCCACCAGCATCAGGGGCTTATCTACAGCATTCTGTAATGCTGTAGATAAGCCCCCGGTGTATCCTGAAAGATGATAAAAAGAGGTTAGATTATACTCACCTGGGCGGGCAGTCCGATCCGATGGGTGTCGCGGTCTGGTCTGGGGCCTCCCATCTTTATAGGATGACGTCCTCTTCTTGTCTTCATGCTGCGGCTCTGGTGCAGGCGTACTTTGCCTTGTTGAGGGCAGAGCAAAGTACTGCAGTGAGGTGCTGGGCCTCTCTGACCTTTCCCAGCGCCTGCACACTGCAGTACTTTGCTCTGCCCTCAACAGAGCAGACAGAGTACGCCTGCGCCGGAGCCGCAGCGTGAAGACAAGAAGAGGACGTCATCGTAAGAAGATGGGAGGCCCTGGACCGCGACACCCATCGGACCGGACTGCAGCAGGACCGCCCCTGGGTGAGTATAATCTAACCTTTTTCTCATCTTTCATGATACATCGGGGGCTTATCTACAGCATTACAGAATGCTGTAGATAAGCCCCTGATGCCTGTGGGCTTAGCTCATCTTCGATTTTGGGGGTGACAGGTTCCCTTTAAGGTCAGGTGAGTTTGCTGGCCAATCAAGCACAGTGATACTGTTGTTAAACCAGGTATTGGTACTTTTGGCAGTGTGGACAGGTGCTAAGTCCTGCTGGAGAATGAAATTTCTATCTCCAAAAAGCTTGTCAGCAGAGGAAGCATGAAGTGCTCTAAAATTTCCTGGTAGACGGCTGCTCTGACTTTGGTCTTGATAAAACACAGTGGACCTACACCAGCAGGTGACAATGCTCCCCAAACCATCACTATTAATAATTTATACAGCGCCAACATATTCCGTAGCGCTTCCACTGATTGTGGAAACTTCACACTAGACCTCAAGAAGCTTGTATTGTGGCCTCTCCACTCTTCCTCCAGACTCTGGGACCTTAATTTCAAATGAAATGCAAAATTTATTTTTCATCTGAAAACACCTTGGACCACTGAGCAACAGTCCAGTTCTTTTTCTCCTTGGCCCAGGTAAGACGCTTTTGGTGTTGTCTATTGGTCATGCGTGGCTTGACACAAGGAATGCGACATTTGTAGCCCATGTCCTGGATACGTCTGTGTGTGGTGGCTCTTGAAGCAGTGACTCCAGCAGCAGTCCACTCCTTGTGAATCTCCCTCAAATTTTTGAATGGCCTTTTCTTAACAATCCTTTCAAGGCTGCGGTTATCTTGGTTGCTTGTGCACCTTTTTTTTTTTCTTCCATACTTTTTCCTTCCACTCCTACTTTCCATTAATGTGCTTGGATACAGAACTCTGTGAACAGCCAGCTTTTGTAGCCATGACCTTCTGTGACTTACCCTCCTTGTTGAGTGTGTCAGTGACTGCCTTCTGGACATCTGTCATGTCAGCAGCAGGCTTCCCCATGGCTGTGGATCCTACTGAAACAGATTAAAGGTACCTTCACACTAAGCAACTTTCCAACGAGAACGACAACGATCCATGACGTTGCAGCGTGCTGGATAGCGATCTCGTTGTGTTTTACACGCAGCAGCGATCAGGATCCTGCTGTGACATCGCTGGTCGTTGCTAGAAGTCCGGAACTTTATTTGGTCGTCAGGTCGGCGTGATTCGTCATGTTTGACACCAAAAGCAACGATGCCAGCAATGGTTTTTCATGGAGCAAACAACCAGCGAGAACGATAAGGACGTCACTGGATCGCTCCTGCATCGTTCAGCTGTTGCCGGTGTTTGACGTCTCCTAGCGACATAAACAGCGACGTTGCAGCGATCGGCTCGTTGTCTATATCGCTGCAGCGTCGCTTAATGTGACGGTACCTTTAGGGAACTTTTTAAACACTTAGGAAGCCTTTGCAGGTGTTTTTTGTTAATTATTCTAATTTGCTATAATGGGTTTTCATTGGCTGTAAGCCATAATCCTCAACATTAACAAATAAACACTAGAAATAGATCACTCCATTTGTGATGATTCTATATAATGAGTTTCACTTTGTGTATTGAATAACTGAAAGAAAATTAACTTTTTGATAGTCTAATTTTGTGAGAAGCACCTTTTTAATTGTCTGAAACACTCTGACGTTTCAAAGAAAATTGACTAACAATTCAGCTGGAGAACATACTTGGAAACCAGTCTTTCTCTGCCCCATCTGGCTCTTCCCAGATATGTTGCAGGTGATTGACAGGTCTCTCCTTTGTATGTACACATTCACACGTCAGTGATTTCTCGTACGATAAAAATATGTCCAAATGTCATCAGTGTTTTTGATCAGAGGGTCATTGGAGTTTAGGCAGAGTGCCAGTTTTTACCATCAAAGTTTCATCAGTTTTTTTTTTTCTTGGATTGAATAAAGAGATTTCTCTAGCTCCTCTTGCAAAAAATTCTGTGAAAATCAATCAGCACACTGCTGACATCTGAGTGCAATATGATAATATTATTATTTTTATTTTTTTCACTGTCCCATAGCCTGGACTTTCATTTGCAATATTTCTCCAAGAATCGGATCAATATCAGACAAGTGTTTGTGCTATTTTTGTGCAGACCAATGTGTGCAAAGAAAATAATCGGACATGCAAATCACCCATAGACTTTCAGTGTTAAGGTTTGCTCACATCTGCTTATCAAAAATCGCTCTGATGTTCATCCTGAAAAGTTGGACAAGTGTCCAGCGTACCCCACTCAGTATGTCATGCGAGTGCAATGTAAGTGGGCATGGGTTTTTTTTGTTTTTTTTTCCTCACCTACCATCCATATGACATGCATATACAATCCATTTTAACATCGTTTGCATACTGTAACACTCTATGTAACTTAAAGCTAGTTAACAAACCTAAAAAAGCAATTTTGTGTAAAGATATAGATGGATGATGTAAGGTAAATAGATAAAATAAGTCTACCCCCCAATTTTTTTTTAACGAATTTAGGGCATTTTGAGGATGCTGAATTAAAAATATCTCATTACTTTTGCTGAACTGGTTCTTGTTTTTGAGGATTCATCCATGCAAATAATGCATTCCCCCAATGTGATTTGTGTGTGATAACAAATACAATACCTTTTTGGTCTGTCTTTTGGCTTTTAGCCGTGTCTTAGGTAATTAAATATCCCATATAATTTTTTTATATTTTAATTTGTAGGCTTACAATGCAATAAAAGCTACGTTTGGAAGCCAGTATTCTACTGTAATTAACTATTAAATATCTCAGAAACTAGAGCCAATCTGGCAAAGCTGAAATAATATTCTTAATCCGCACCATAAACTTAA
Organism: Ranitomeya imitator; assembly: GCF_032444005.1. NCBI lineage: Eukaryota > Metazoa > Chordata > Amphibia > Anura > Dendrobatidae > Ranitomeya > Ranitomeya imitator. The sequence goes on from NC_091288.1 coordinate 67,756,076, forward strand.
TATAAAACAGTTTAGGCATTGTTGGCACCAAAATCACTGTATTCGAGTGTAATAGACAAAATAGCTAGATGTCCTGTAGTTGTATAATATCACAAGCCCCCTACATATAATAAACTTGCACCCTTTAGTGCCTTTCATGTGGCACTAAAGGGTGTTCAACCTTGTTTAACTAAATAAATAAAATTACTTGGGGGTCCCCCCTATTTTTTTTATAACCAGCATAGGTAAAGCAAACAGCTGTGGGCTGATATTTTAAGGCTGGGAAGGTCCATGGTTGTTGGGCCCTTCCCAGCCTAAAAAATACCAGCCACAGTCACTCCAGAAGTGGCGCATCACATTAGATGCGCCAATTCTGGTGCTTTACCCGGCATCTTCCGATTACCCTGGTGCGTTTGCAATTGGGTAATGGTAATTGGAGTTGATGTCAGCTGTGTCAAAAATCACAGCTGGCATCAAGCCCCGGGGTTTGTAATGGAGAGATGTATCTCACACGCTATAGAGTAGAGTTCGCTTTACATTTGGGGGAACCCTACGTCATTTTATTTAAATAAGGCTAAACACACTATATTGTCACATGAAGGGCACTAAAGGGTGCACGTTTATTATAGGTTGGGGACTTGTGAAATTGTGTATCTACAAGACAATTTATCGTTTTTTTTTTTGTTTTTTTTTGGGTTCTGACTGTGAAGTTACTGTACTTGGACGTTGAAATTTCATGGTTCCTTTTGAGATGTGTGTATGAAAATCAGATGGCACACGCTTGGTCTGTGTGCCATGCGTGTTTTTTTTTCTGCACCCACTGACCTGCATTGGGGAGTCTCAATTATAGTTCAGCGCTCACTGTATGTGTTGGTGGACATTCGCTTGGCAGCAGAATTAAGGCACACCGGAACGGTTTCTCACTTAAACAGACGATCCAATTTAAACACAGCATAAACCGGATAGAGTACAGTCCTTTTCGTTACATCCCCGAACATATTAAGACACCAGTCTGTTCATGTAGCAGATACACCTCTCTGCCGGTCTTACAACCCCTTATCTGAGGTTACCTTCCAGACCTCATGCTGACTTCTTGTCAGTCCCGGCTTCCAGGGAAGATGCCTTACTGGGATCACTGTCCCAGACGATGACTTGCTCCACAGGTCAAACCCAATAGTTCCAGGCCCTCAGAAGGTCTGTAGCTTCCCCAATGCAGTTAGCCGTCACAGGCTCTGCAGGTACATGGTCTCACCATGTGCTAGCTATTCAGGAATCCAGTCCTCTTGCAGGACCTTCCAACACAGAGACCATGTGACCAAAACACAGTCTCATTATAACGTATGAGACACCCCCATTGATGGGAGGTGTGTGGTTAGCCAGACCCGCCCATCTCTCTGACTAACCCTGCAAGCTCAGCCCTTTATAAGCTAAATAAGGCTCATGGAACTGCAGGTCCCAGAGTACCATTTCAGACTTTTAGCGCAGAGGACCTCCTCCTCTGCGATACATACTGGCCATTCACCACAACGCCGGTCACTGTCTCAATATATATTAGAACTTTTCCCAGGTGGGGAAAAACTCACAGATGAACACTGCCTCGTTAAATAACATTGGTGCAAGTGCAATGAGTTTTTTTATCACATTGCACTCTCTGATTTTATACGCAGATGTGAGCAAACCCTTGGCAGTGCTATCTATATATATATATATATATATATATATATATATATATATATATATATATATATATATATATATATATATATATATATATATAATTTATATTTTCCTGCTTTTGGACAGTTCTGTCAGTGTAAGTGCTGAGTCTATGAGGATGTCGTGGCTCAAGACCAATGAGCATCTTGACTAGCAGCAGGGATGCTGTTTAACACCTATGCATCGTTTATGGGAAAAAATGCATCCTGCAAAGTTGTTTGCAGGATGCGTTTTTGCCCCATAGATTAACATTAGCGACACATTGACACACGTCGCAACCGTCGTGCGACGGTTGAGCCGTGTTGTGGCGGACCGCCGGGAGCAAAAAACGTTACATGTAACGATTTTTGCTGCCGACGAACCGCTTTTTCCGACCGCGCATGCTTACACCTCCCCACCTCCCCGCACCTTACAATGGGGCAGCGGATGCGCAGGAAAAATGCATCCGCTGCCTACGTTGTGCGGCGCATTCACTGCTAGCGTTGGAACCTCGGCCCAACACCAGTGTGAAAGTAGCCTTAGTCACGTCCCCTGCAGGTGCAGTGTTGTGGCAGCAATGGTGGCCATGCAGCATTGCATTTAAGCCATCTCCGCAAATGGACGGAACTGTACTTCTAGACTGCAAGTGATTTCTATTGCATCAGGAGCCGGTGGTCATACACAGCCTGGGTCTTGCTGCATGTGAGGAGACCAGACATGGCTCTAATCTTATCATTTCAGCCCCTCAGATGCAGCTGTCAGTGGTGACTACAGCGTGTGAAGAGTTTGACGAAGGGAGATCGATGACTTATTCTGCTCAATTTTAATATTAACATATTAATTACTAGATGGTGGCCCGATTTCTAACGCATCGGGTATTCTAGAATATTCATGTCCACGTAGTATATTGCCCAGTCACGTAATATATTGCCCAGTCACGTAGTATATTGCCCAGTCACATAGTATTTTGCCCAGCTACGTAGTATATTGCCCAGCCACGTAGTATATTGCCCAGCCACGTAGTATATAGCACAGGGCCACGTAGTATACAGCACAGAGCCACGTAGTATATTGCCCAGCCACGTAGTGTATTGCCCAGCCACGTAGTATACAGCAAAGAGCCACGTAGTATACAGCACCGAGCCACGTAATATACAGCACAGAGCATACAGCACAGAGCCACGTAATATATTGCCCAGTGACGTAGTATATTGCTCAGTCACGTAGAATATTGCACAGCGACGTAGTATATTGCCCAGCTACGTAGTATATTGCCCAGCCACATATGTAACAGGTTAAAAAATAAACATATACTCACCATCTGAGGGCCCCTTGTAGTCTTGTCGCCTGTGTGCGGTGGACACGGCAGCTTCCGGTCCCAGGGTTGGTATGAGCGCAGGACCTGTGGTGACGTCGCGGTCACATGACCGTGATGTCATGGCAGGTCCTTCTCGCATAGCATCCTTAGCATCGGAACCTGCTGATTGCACTGCCAAGGACAGGACACCACGTCGGAGGGTGAGAATAACGTGTTTTTGTTTTTTTTTTATTATTATTATTTGTAACATTAGATCTTTTTACTATTGATGCTGCATACGCATCATCAATAGTAAAAAGTTGGTCACACAGGGTTAATAGCTGCGTAACCGGAGTGCGTTACACTGCGCTCCGGTAACGCTGGCATTAACCCTGTGTGAGGGCTGACTGGATGACTGGAGGGGAGTATGGAGCAGGAACTGACTGCGGGGAGGAAAGAGCGGCCATATTGCTGCTGAACTGTGGCCGTCGCTGATTGGTTGTGGCAAAACGCCCACGACCATTGCCACGACCAATCAGCGACTTGGATTCCATGACAGACAGAGGCTGCGACCAATGAATATCCGTGACAGAAAGACTGAAGGACAGACAGAAAGACGGAAGTGACCCTTAGACAATTATATAGTAGATGAGCCCCCACATAGTCTCTGATGTACGGTGTACAGCATGTGCTCCACATAGCCCCATATAGACATCATGTAGCCTCTTGTATACAGCATGAGCCCCCCTATATACTGTATAAGACCCACACAGTCCCCTATATACATACAAATATCCTATACACATGAACAAAAACAAAACTGCACATACTCGCCTTGCTCCCATTTCCCCGATGCACTGACTCTCTGCAATGCGCAGCTGATGCGATTAAATTACGTCATCTCAACTGTTGGCTGACATGCTGATTGGTGGATGAAGGAGCCTGTGGCGCTGTCCTCCACCGATGTATTCACCGTTGTCTGCATCCAGAGAGCGGTTGCAGCGAGCGGGGACGGCAGAATATTGATGAATAGGGTCCTAAGAGTCAATGCATAAAAAAATTCAGAAAGTCTACCTGCTCCAGTAAAAAAAAAAAAAAAAAATGGATGACACCTGAGGGGAAAAAAAATCAATCCTTTTCTCTGAAATGGTAACCTTCACGTGGATGTGTGAATGAAGCCTAAGACTTGTCGTCTTTCCTCCACCAGTCTAATTACCGATAGGACTAGAATAAATCTTCCACTTTACAGACCAAAGGGCAGCCAGTCTAACTCTATTTGCAAGCTGCTTTTAGTTCCTGTGTCTGAAGTTTCCACATTTAGCTTCACTATAACTTTCATTAGGGCTTAAAGGGGTTGCCCAGTTAAAAATTGTAACAATGAAAAGTACCAGAATGGCATATGCAAATTGCCTCTTCTGAGAAAAAGAGGACTTAAACTCTATAGCGCCACCTGTTGGAAGTAGCGATCCTACAAGTCACAATCAACTCTTTAACGAGTCGTGCAATATGACTTAGGATAAAAGCCAAATCAGTATCTCCGTTTGCAGACACGGTGTTTCGGGCTGTTGGCCCTCGTCAGTGCGAAGCATGAGAACTAATTTGGCTAGGTGAGAGGCTCTGGACTGGGGTCTAAGGGGTATCATTTCTCCTTATGGAGAGTGACATACCATCTCTGGCTTGTCAAGGTAAGGAGGCTTATTCGCCATGCAATGCTCCTCTGGGAAATATAATATGCAAATTGCCTCTTCTGAGAAAAAGAGGACTTAAACTCTATAGCGCCACCTGTTGGCTTTTATCCAAAGTCGTATTGCACGACTCGTTAAAGAGTTGATTGTGACTTGTAGGATCGCAACTTCCAACAGGTGGCGCTATAGAGTTTAAGTCCTCTTTTTCTCAGAAGAGGCATTCAGCAGAATGGCATAAAGTGAAATCTCACTAATTCCTTCTTCCATTGCAAGTAAGCATGTTGGAAATATAGTAAAAACTATATACAATATATATCCAATATTGATGGAGTTTTGGGCATTCCAAAGAAGTTTGTTTGATAACTTTGTCTAAAATCTAGGCAAAATTGCATTACAGTGCTACAAAAGGCATAATTATCCTCTGCATGTTACTGGAATCGGCACAATATGAAATCTTTTGACCTTGGTAATGTAATAAAAAGAAGCTGTCATGCAATGAGGAAACCAGTAAAAAAAACCCAGGGAAATGTTGAGAGAAAACATGGGAATTTTTTAGAGATTACCATTTATATTTTAATCAACAGGGCTTAAAAAAAATAATATAAATAAATAAATTTGCATTTGGTAAAATGCATTATCTTTGATGGTAAAAACTAGAGTTGAGCGAATATGTTCGGAATTGGTCGCCGAATCTGAATTTGCCATATTGGTACCTTAATCGTGCTGAATTTTTATGTTTAACAATCGAATCCAAACCTATTCATTCATTTCAACTCCCATTGACTCCTATTGACGTTCTTCTTTGTTCGACGAATATTGCAAAAACCATATTCGCCGCCAATCGTAATTGGAACTGAATTTTGAAAATCTCGCTTAAATCTACTCAAGACTGAAAAATAAAATCTAGCTGTCTGTTAGACATGCTGTCTCTTGAAAAGTTACTCCACACCAGAAAAAAACATGTTTTGCAAATCTAAAATAATAAATTTTACTAATATACCGATTCCACCATGTGGTCTCCCACAGCTTACAGGTTATTCTGTCTCCGGTGGCAGGGGGCTTCCTCCTGCTCATTGTGTGTTGGTGATTTGTATGAAATGTTTGGCTATCTTGGTGAGTCCATTAGACAAGCCAAACCCTTCTCACACCAGTCTGCCCATTACACAGGAACACAGGTTGACTATATGTCAACCGAAAAGGCTGTCAATCATCTATGGACAGGGTAAACTGGACACGGACTGTCTCTTAGAGTCCTGTTAAGAATTTCTCTGCTCTTTATTCAGAAATCTTTCTTCAAATGATCTAAAACTTTAGATATGGCAGCACAAATTAACAGACAGGTTTGTTTTTCGACCTCCCTTAAGACAAGTCATGAGAAAAAAAAAAATTTGTATATTGCAAAAAAAAAAAAAATCCTTTGTCGGGCAAGTCTCAGATTGGGCGGCCAGGGGGAGAATTCATTAATTTCAGCTACTTTCTAAGGAAAATGTTATGGAACCGGTTTCATGGCTGTAAGCTAGTGTTGGTGCCGCCAGTGCAAGTGCAATGTAGGGTGTGTCTATTTTGGGATCCTATAGTTCTTGTCCCATATTTTCTTGAATAGAATTATTTTTTTAAACAGGTGCCGTCTTTGTAGTCCTCGTCATAATTGGGTATCGGCATCTCCAGTGATCAAGGTTATGAATTTGCCGGACTTGGAATAATGTATGGTCCTCTGTATACAATGTTTTATACTGTATATTGTGTGAATATATCCTATGTGGGGGAATATATGTCCCACATTTTGGTTAGACCATTCGAAAATGAAGATTTTCTGAGAAACTGACATCGTTGTGGCATAAACTATTGTGACCCCCTTCACAGTCCTAAAATTATCGGAAATTCTGTTGTAAATGGTCTCCTATAAAATGTATTCTAGATGCCGATCATCATGTGTTGAAGACATTTCTTTTACACTTGATGCGTAACCACTTTCTCGTAAGACGAGTGCAATAATTGTTGTTGTAAATATGATGTCACTTGTGGAATATGGTAAATCCAGTTTTTGCGGTAATATCTATACGATCTTGGCAAGAACTGTAATGTGCAGAACCTTGTCAAATTAATATTAGTATTTCTAGTATTTTATGGGACTAAAGATGATATTTAGGGCAGAGACACTGATTGGTTATTTGCTTTTCTCTACATCTTTTTAATTGTTTTTGGTTCTATTTTCCCATTTTCAGAAGTGTTTGGCTTAATTATTATTTATTTTTATTTTTTTTTTAGGTATTATTTACAGAAGTTATTTTCAAGTAAAGGATAGAGAAAGCGCCCCCCAAAAAAATTGTTCACTAAAATCTGTTTTTTCTTTTGTTTTTGTTTTTTTGTAAGCTGTGGGTTAGTGCCACATAGCAGCTTTTTACTGTGCAGTATTTTGGGCTGTTATATTGCTTCTATGGATAGTAAAATCCAGAAGGTTTGCTTTATATTGAGGTCACATTAACTTGTATGTGGCAGCAGTGTCAGACTGTGTTGGCAAAGGCCCGCCAGTAACATTGATTGTTGGGGCCTAATGTTCAGTTACATGCAAGCTGACCCGAGCACACAAATTTTACTTTTGCGTTTATGTAATATCAACTTGGCTAGCTTGTTTCATGAATGATTACGTTATACCTTTTTCTGCAAACTGTGAATCAAGTATAATAGCACTGCTCATCCGCACTCCTTCATAGAGGCCTACCGGAGGATTCTCCTGTGGGCTAGTCCAAGCCTGTGTGGCAGCGTGACCAGTCACTATAATTTGCTGTGAGTTAGCAGCACACCATTATTATTCTTTCCACTGTGGGGAAGTAATCGTCTGCCGTCTTAACTAGAACTGCTAGACAAGTGCCTACAATGAGTACCGTGTATACTCGAGTATAAGCCGAGACCCCTAATTTTACGACAAAAAACTGGGAAAACTTAATGACTTGAGTATAAGCCTAGGGTGGAAAATGCAGCAGCTACCGGTAAATGTCAAAAAGAAAAATAGATACCAATAAAAGTAAAATTAATTGAGACATCAGTAGGTTACGTGTTTTTGAATATCCATATTGAATCAGGAGCCCCAGGTAATGCTCCATAAAGTTCGTTATGGCCCCATAAGATGCTCCATACAGACATTTGCCCCATATAATGCTGCACAAACGTTGAATATGGCCCCGTAAGATGCTCCATAGTGATATTTGCCCCATATAATGCTGCACAAACGTTGAATATGGCCCCGTAAGATGCTCCATAGTGATATTTGCACCATATAATGCAGCACAAACGTTGAATATGGCCCCATAAGATGCTCCATATAAAAATGTGCCACATATAATGCTGCTGCAATAACCAAAATTGACATGCTCACCTCTTGTTGCTGCCCGCTGCTAATCAGCGTCTCGTCTCTCCGCAGTGACTGTTCAGGCAGAGGGTGGCGCGCACACTAATAGTCACTGCAGAGGACGCGGAAGACGGGGCGGCGGTGAAACGGGGAAAGGTGAATATGAAATACTCACCTGCTCCCGGTGCAGTCCCTGGCACCTTCTCCCGGACAGATGGTCTTCGGGAGCCGGCGGCTTCTTTCTCTGTTCAGCGGTCACTGGTACCGCTCATTACAGTAATGAATATTCGACTCCACCCCCATCGGAGTGGAGTCCATATTCATTGCTTTAATGAGCGGTACCACGTGACCGCTGAACAGAGAAAAAGCTGCGGGCGCTGGAGACCATGGGACATGCAGGGACCGTGCCAGGAGCAGGTAAGTATGTGACAGTTGTCGCTCCCCCTTGTGCTTTTTCAAACGATCTAGAACAGCACATCTTGAAAACTCCAATCTCCTTTGAAAGCTGATTCAGATGTATTATAGCTTCCTATCTACCTGCCTTGTTACTGTCTACTGTGCTCAATCTTTCCATGGTGTGACACACTGTCTTCTCCAACCTCCCCTTTTGTAGCAGTTTGTCTGTTCCTCACTCAGTTTTAAGCCTCCTACACAGTTGTTCATTTCAGTTGTTGGCTGTTTTTTCAACCTACATATGAAGATGATGATCAGGAATCTGTTAGGTATAACTGGTTACCCATACACTTGACTATAATCAAACAAAATCCCTGACTTTGTGCAAGTGTACCTAGAATAATCGGTTCTGTTCTGTAGAGAAAGGATAATCACACCAAATATTGATTTAGATTTTTTTTCTTTTGTTCATTCTCTATTTTTATCAATTTAAAAAATGCAAACTATTAACATATGTGTTTTATATATGTACTTCTTATTTTAGGAAATACTTTAACCATTTGATATTTGACTGGTCCTATCATCGACTTGGATTTGCTTAGCAATTGATGTTCTAGCGTGCCTCTAGTTCTTTATCTTCTGTGCCCCTTGTATTCTGACAGATCCTCTTGACTTTTGTCCTGCTGTGGATTTCTTGCCGTGAAACTATGTAGGGCTGGATTTCTTGTTCTCTGGGTATCAAAATAAGTAATTAGACCTTAGGGACTTTCCTGATGTGACTGCTGGGATGAGATGGGAGAAGGTGTTCTAGTTGCCGGTGTTCACTTCAACACATCTCTACAATCGCAAAACAGGCTGATCTTAAGAACATTTGTTGCTTCTGTGTATTCTAATCCATTAGTAATATTACCGCTTGCTTTTACAAGCAAGGATGGCATGACGTGCTTACCAATAAAAGTTTGACAAATGGTTCCTTTTCATGTTGTGTTGATTGATTAGAACAACTTTCTAGAACACTTTTTTTTTTTTTTTTTATGATGAAGATCCTCAATAAGCTTCTTGTCATGGACCCTGGGAATCACATCCTGGGAGGTGCGATTAAAAGATCAGAGGCAGGAGTAGTCCAGGGGAAGACACGCCCTGCTTCTATATATCCTGGGCGGAAAACCTAGGGATTGAGAAGGGACATGTCTGAGTAGTGTGCAACCCCTTAAAGAATCTGGAATGGATATAGGATCACTGTTATTCTGTTCGGAATATGGATTTCCTTACTGAAGGTTTTTTTTTTTTCTTTAAAAACTCTTTTTAAAAACAAACAAACAAAAAATTGCATGGCATTTCTGTGAAGCAGGTCCTGATGGAATCTTCTCCAATCTAGGCACTGTTCAATCAAAATGCTCCAAAAAAAGCTTCAGGAAAAAAAATCTTCAAAGCCATTTTAGGCTGCTTTCACACTGGCGTTTTTTGCCAGACGTCGCAATGCGTCGTTTATGGCAAAAAACGCATCTTGCAAAGTTGTTTGCAGGATGCGTTTTTGCCCCATAGATTAACATTAGCGACGCATTGCGACGCTTTGCCACACGTCGCAACCGTCGTGCGACGGTTGCGCCATGTTGTGGCGGACCGCCGGGAGCAAAAAATGTTTTTCTCCGGACGGACCGCTTTTTCCGACCGCGCATGCGCGGCCGGAACTCCGCCCCCCACCTCCCCGCACCTCACAATGGGGCAGCGGATGCGCCGGAGAAATGCATCCGCTGCACCCGTTGTGCAGTGCGTCAAACGCTAGCGTCGGAATCTCTGCCCGACGCATTGCGACGGGGAGATTCCGACACTAGTGTGAAAGTAGCCTAAGAAAACCAAAACGTCCCAAAAATTGAGTCTTTCCTTCAGTAGTTTCTGCTTGGAAAATCTAATTGTTTTTGAAGACTTTCCAAAACTTTGTGAACATAGTTTTTTTTAATTTTTTTACAGAAGCCTTTTTAAATCAAACCTTTGCATTGGGAGATGCTCTTGGTGTCCTGCAGGAGTCTGAAGAGACCATTGTATAGTTCACATTACATAATGTGTATTTTATATTTGTAGCATTTGATCTGAGATATAATTTTCTACAGGTGCTACTGTCTTCCCATTTTGTGATTTCTTGGATATATAGTTTCTTCAGTTTCCATTTTTAGCCTCTTTACTTGTAGATGTAGAGTCTTCACGGGATTGGTAATCAGACCCAATAATTACTGGTGATGCCTTAATATGTGATGCAAAGTACTCCTGAACCATCTGGTAAAAAGAAACTTCAGAATTTGAATGAGCAAGAGATCTTACAGGTTATTATTTTTTTCTTCTTCTAATTTCTAAGATGTTTTCTGTTGATAATTTTGAGATCATCCGCTACATGAGGCAACTTTGAAAATGTCATGTGAATGCAGGAAGAGACAGTTACTGAGAATGTTGCTCAAACAGCACAAGGAAAGAAAGATAGCGAAGGCTTTCATAATGATGAGATGGTTGTCACATTCCCTTATCAAAGGCTGAAAACAACAGGTTGTGAAACTGAACATGACATTGACTTAAAGGTGTCTGCATGTTCCGGCGATAAGAGACAAAGTATGCCGCAGGTCTGTAAGCACTTAATAATGTGCAGTGACACCCAGATACTTTGCTAGCTGAGTCTGTGGTATGCAAGTAACATGCAAGAAGTAAAGGTTTAGTAAGGAAGGTTCTACAGAAGTATTAAATATAAAATTAATATTTATCCCTTATATAGCCCCATCATATTCCACAGTGCTTTAGACATCATGATCTCTGTCCTCATTGGGGTTCAAAATCTAAATTCCCTATCGGTATGTCTTGGAAGTGTTAGCAAATCAGAGAACCTGGAGGAAACTCGCACAAACATGGGAAGAACATACAAAAATCAGAGACCTACCGTATTTGATTTGGTCCGAGTCACAGATCAAAGCTACCCACAAGTATATGGGTCTGGGAGAATCACTGACCGCACACGGATGTGCAATTTATGTTCTGCATGTGCTTAAATAGGGTCTATATGCTTAGAAGGAATGTTCAAACCAAGTACAGGTGCTTGGTGCACCCTTGATGTGGCCAAACAGTTCAGTGCACCTTCCGACATACTTGTTTTCCCTCCATCTCCCTGTCTTCTTTTGATTGACAAAATTCTTGACATCTTTTTCAGCCCTTCTCTGGCTCTATGAAAGAGGCAGCTAGAAGAGCATAACCCAATAGAATAAAACATAACTTTTACTAATAATATTAAAAAGTGGACAAAACCATGCAAAAGAAAATTAATAAGTGCTCACGCCGAAAACTGTGCTCAGATAAAAAATGGTTTGATCTCACCAATCATGGACACAGGGTCCCCATGCCAATGATGAAGGGTCCCTAAGAGGGTCCAATAGTTGTGGGATGAAGAAATGGGGGCGGGGGACCTGTTTCCTAACCCCCTGTCGTGCCCCAGTAATGACTCCTGTCCTGACAAGGACAGGTCCAAATCAGTCCCACTAAGGACACCCTCCAAAAAATATTAGATGTAGATGTAGATAACGCCTCCCTACGTGTTTCTTCTCCAATCGCGGAGATTCATCAGGGGAGTTTTCAATGGCCAAATGGCCCGGATACAGCTAACAAGTCCGTGGATGATAATTAACAGTCCAAACGAGCAGAGCCTATACGCAGTGGCTGTATGGCTTCCCAGGTACAGGCAGACCTGTGTGCTGTCTGCCGGCAAAAGATGAGTGAGCCAGCTCCACATGGCATCTGCTGCCTCCTAATAAGTTAGAAGCCACTCCCCCCTGGCCAGCTGGAATAATCAATGGTCACCCCCACCAACCTGTCACATAGTCCCTAATATGAATGGGGTCCCTACCGCGCTCCCATCCTGAAGCACATGTCAGAGCTTCCCCATGCCTACAGTTCACAAGCCGCTCAATACGGCGAAACCGGAAGTACCGGCGCCATATTGGATATCCGGCTTCCTGTGCGCCGCTGATGTCGTGCGCTCCACCGCTGGAACGCAAGCGCCGGGTGCCTAACTATGACAAGAGCGTCCATAGGAGCAGTGCCGCTCAATATGGTGAAACCGGAAGTGCCGGCGCCATATTGGATACTTGACTTCTATGAAGCCTGAGCTGTCAATTAAAGGGGTGCAGATCATGGAGAAACTAGCAGGTGAGAAGGTGAAAGTAAATGTTTGGCCACACCATGGGTGCACCGAGCACAGGTACACGATTTGAACAGTTACTCTGTGCTGACCAAGTCCCTTTTTAACATTGTAATGAGTAGAAGTTTTGCAATTTATTTATTATTTTGTCATACGTGAAAAATCACTGATGAAATCTGATCCAAAACACTGGTGAAACATGGACGTAAAAAATCACTTAGGTCTGAATGAGGACCTATTGGATTTATCGCATTGTGCCGAACTGAATTCACTCAAAGGCAATGGATTGGTGACCTCAACAGCTTTCTGGTTGTTGGAACCTCCTGTTAAATCATCCCTAGGCAACGCAATACCCCAACACTTAGTCAAGAACCACTCAATAAAATCCTAATCATGAACGATTGCATAAATATTTCCTATTTCCTGTGTTTGATGAGATCTATCGCTGTAATCTTGCAGTGAGATAATTTTTTTTTTTTTTATGTCTGACACACAGCCTGCCACATGCTCTTCTAAGTGCCATATACGATCAACTTGTCTGAAGATCAGTCTTTTTTACGTTCATCGTACGATTTTATCTACCCAGATGTGATATGTATACCTTTTCACTTTCCATGTTCTATTACATCATGGCAGTAGTGCTCAGCTCACGTGTAAGGCCGGAGTCACATTACCGTAGAATACGGCCGAGTACTATGCGACAAAACATCACATTACACATCAGCGTTTATTTTCTCAGGCGTAAACGGCATGCGAGTTAAAATCGCAGCTGGCTGCGATTGGCACTAAGACTCGCTAATGCAAGCCTATGGGTGCGATAAAAACATCGCACAGCACTTGGACCATGCGAGTGCTGTCCGATTTCTACTGTACGCGGCAGTTCATCTGCCACATACGGTAATATCACAGCATGACAGGTCTGAACAGGTATATACACATGGAATACATAGATATATAGAAGTCCGAGATAGAGAGATATATATATATATATATATATATATATATATATATATATATATATATTTCACACTGCTCAAAAAAATAAAGGGAACACCAACATACCACATCCTAGATATCTCTGAATTAAATATTCCAGTTGCAAATTTTTATTTATTGCATAGTGGAATGTGTTCAGAACAATAAAAAATAACAATTATCAATGTAAATCAAAATGAATATCCCATGGAGATCTGGATTTGGCATGATACTCAAAATCAAAGTAGAAAATCATATCACAGGCTGATCCAACTTCAGTGGAAATGCCTCATGACAAGAAAAAGATGCTCAGTATTGTGTATGGCCTCCAAGTGCCTGTATGATCTCCCTAGTGTAAAACGCCTAGGCATGCTCCTGATGAGGTGTCAGATGGTCTCCTGAGGGATCTCCTCCCAGACCTGGACCGGGACAGTCTGTGGTACAATGTGACGTTGGTTGATGGAGCGAGACATGATGCCCCAGATGTGCTCAATCGGATTCAGGTCTGGGGAACGGGCGGGCCAGTCCATAGCTTCAATGCCTTCATCTTGCAGGAACTGCTGACACACTCCAACAACATGAGGTCTGGCATTGTCGTGCATTAGGAGGAACCCAGGGCCAACCACTCCAGCATATGGTCAAACAAAGGGTCTGAGGATCTCATCTCGGTACCTAATGGCTGTCAGGCTACCTCTGGCGAGCACATGGAGGGCTGTGCGGCCCTCCAAAGAAATGCCACCCCACACCATTACTGACCCACTGCCAAAGCGGTCATGCTGAAGGATGTTGCAAGCAGCAGATCGCTCTCCACGGCATCTCCAGACTCTATCACGTCTGTCACATGTGTTGTGTGAACCTGCTTTCATTTGCGAAATGCACAGGGCGCCTGTGGCGAATTTGCCAATCCTGGTGTTCTGTGGCAAATGCCAAGCATCCTTCACGATGTTGGGCTTTGAACACAACCCCCATCTGTGGACGTCGGGCACTCAGGAACAGACTCCATGAGGATGGTCTAACTGTTTGTGCAGACACATGCACATATGTTGCCTTCTGGAGGTCATTTTGCAGGGCTCTGGCAGTGCTCCTCCTGTTCCTCCTTGCACAAAGGCGGAAGTAGCAGTCCTGCTGCTGGGTTGTTGCCCTCCTACAGCCCCCTCCACATCTCCTGGTATACTGGCCTGTCTCCTGGTAGCACCTCCAGCCTCTGGACACTATGCTGACAGACACAGCAAACCTTCTTGCCACAGCTCGCATTGATGTGCCATCCTGGATGAGCTGCACTACCTGAGCCATTTGTGTGGGTTGTAGAGTCCGTCTCATGCTACCATGAGTGTGAAAGCACAACCAATATTCAAAAGTGACCAAAACTCAGTACCAATGCTTTCTGGCTGATGATGTGGTCCCCGCCTGCAGAACCACTCCTTTATTGAGGGTGTCTTGACAATTGCCAATAATTTCCATCTGTTGTCTATTCCATTTACACAACAGCATGTCAAATTGATTGTCAAACAGTGTTGCTTCCTAAGTGGACAGTTTGCTTTCACAGAAGTTTGATATGACAGTTATTTTCTGTTAAGTGTCCCCCTTATGTTTTTGAGCAGTGAGTGTGTGTGTGTATATATATATATATATATGTATATATATATATATATATATATATATATATATATACATACACACACACACACACACACACACACACACACACACACACACACACTCTCTATCTATCTATCTATCTATCTATCTATCTATCTATATATATATATATATATATATATATATATATATATTCTATATCTATATTATAGTGGAACACCTCTCCATAAATGTCAGTCACCTGCACGATAATAAACACCTCAACAAACAAGGGGTCAGACTCCTGGCCAAAGAGGTGAAGGACATCGTGCTAAACAGAGACCCCAGGCCTGGATTCAACAGTCGCCATAATCACACTGAAAGACCCCCGAGAACGAAAAATCAGAAAACCCCAATGCTACCTCCTGAAGCTGGAAACAAAGCTCTTCACCCAGTGTCAGACCATCAGAGGTGGAGACCTCCACGGAGGGGACCACCGAGCCCACACAGACACATGCAGAGCAGAGATAGGGATGAGATAAAGAACCTGCTCAATGCACTGTGCAGCAGACTAATGTGACTGGATGGAACCAAGCACTTCTATAAAACAGTCAGAAATCCAGTTTGTCCCACACAGCCATACTCATTACAAGGTATATACACACAAAATACACAGAAGAATGTCTTCACTTACAATCAGCAGCTGGAATATTCAGGGTCTCAACGCCTCAACCTTTGGATCTAAAACAAAGGACCCTGATTTTATACAAAGTCTGAAAAATATAGACATTCAGATCCTCCTGGAAACATGGACCAGAGCCGAAAACGAATCACTGGTGCCTATTGGATACAAGGAATTCTGGGTCCATGCCCAGAAAAATAAAAACATCAAACCGGGCCGGGGCTCAGGAAGAGTAGTGATCTGGTATAAAGAGGATCTCCACCAGTACATCAAACCGGTGAAGAAAGGAGGCAGCCACATATGGATCAGAATCAGCAGCTCCATCCTCACTTGTCAGTCTGATGTCCACCTTTGTGCCACCTATATACCACCGCCAGAGTCCCCCTACTTCAATCCAGACTGCTTCAAGATCTTACAAAGAGAAGCCGCCCATTATCAGGCCCTGGGCAAAGTTCTCATCTTTGGAGACATCAATGCAAGAACAGGGAGAGAGAGAGACTTCCTGACCATGAATGGAAACATCTACATACTTGGAGCAGAGAATGACGGCCAAGACCCTGTACACACTGAGAGAAACAGCTATGACAGCACAGTCAACAAAAGTGGCAGAAAGCTCCTGAACGTATGTAAAAGTTTAGGACTTCATATCCTTAATGGACGAAGCAAGGGTGACTCCTTAGGAAGGTATACACTAAACTCCCATGTAGGGAGGAGTGTAGTAGATTACGCCATTACAGATCTGAACCTGGCAGATGTTAGCGCCTTCTTAGTCACCCCACAAACGCACCTGTCAGACCACAGCCAACTTCTTCTGTACATGAAATCTACAGAGAAACCATCCACTCAGAAGCCACAGCAGAGCGGCCTCTTCACCCGGCCTCCATCCTATAAATGGTCCAAAATGTCGGCACTAAATTATAAAGAAGCTTCCAGCAGACCTGAAATACAGCGGATGCTCCACCACTTCTACAACCTCGAGTACATGCCAAACCCAGAGGGAGTG
The DNA here is from genome assembly GCF_032444005.1 of Ranitomeya imitator. Lineage (NCBI taxonomy): Eukaryota > Metazoa > Chordata > Amphibia > Anura > Dendrobatidae > Ranitomeya > Ranitomeya imitator. The sequence continues at coordinate 67,772,886 of NC_091288.1, forward strand.
AGCCAAGCCGCAAAGGACCTCAACAATATATTCTACGCAATGGCCAGACTGTCCGACCTTAAAAAAGTCGACTACAAGAGACCAAAAGAAACACAGGTCAATGGCTGGTTTGACAGAGAAAAGCTGTACGGAAGACCCTGAGAACAGCCTCCAACAAGAAACACAGAGACCGCAACCACCTGGGCCTGAGGGAAGCTTATGACTCCATACAAAGGCAGTACAAAACCATCCTCAGGAGGAAGAAGCAGAGTTACATCTCTACCAAGCTTAACCAACTCCAAGACGCCCTCCAAGACAACTCCTTCTGGGAACTATGGAACTACATGGGCACCAAAGACAAGAAAAACAACAACCATATCCAAAATGGCAACCTTTGGCTCCAATACTTCAGAGACCTCTATAAAGACATTCCAAAGGAAGAACTGAGCCAAGAACAGGAAAACATAATGGTGAAACTAAAAGCGGTGGAGGAAAAAATCAAAAACTTCCAAAACCCGGTGGATACACCTATAACACTACAGGAAGTAGCCGAGAGACTCTCCTCTATAAGATGTAGAAAAGCTGGTGGCCTGGATGGAATCCTACCAGAAATGCTGAAGTTCAGCCCACCAGAAATACAGGCTGCAATGGTTAAACTCTTCAATATTGTGCTGAGTGCCGGCTACTTCCCTCGTACCTGGAACCAAGGCCTCATCACACACATCCACAAGAGTGGGGACAGGTATGACCCAGCCAACTACAGAGGCATATGTGTCAGCAGCAACCTGGGAAAACTGTTCAACAGTATCCTGAACAAGAGGATCCTCACCGAGCACAACGTCCTCAGCAAGAGCCAAGCAGGGTTCATGCCGAACCACCGCACCACTGACCACATCTATACTCTGCATAGCCTCATTCAGAGACACGTCTACAATACAAAGAATGGGAAGATATACACCTGCTTTGTGGACTTTAAAAAGGCCTTTGATTCAGTGTGGCACCCGGGCTTATTCCTGAAACTGCTGGAGAGCGGAATAGGAGGAAAGACCTACGATGTCATCAAAAGCTCCTACACCGAGAACCGCTGCAGCGTGAGTGTGAACGGCAGAAGAACGGCTTACTTCCAGCAGAGCCGTGGAGTCAGACAAGGCTGCAGCCTAAGTCCAATGCTCTTCAACATTTACATCAACGAGCTGGCTACCGCCCTGGAATCCTCCTCAGCACCAGGTCTCACCCTCCACGACGCTCAGGTGAAATTCCTGCTGTATGCAGATGACCTGCTGCTGCTGTCACCAACCGAGAAAGGCCTCCAGGACAACCTGAAAGTCCTAGAGAAATTCAGCTCCACCTGGGCTCTACCGGTCAACCTAAAGAAAACCAACACCGTGGTGTTCCAGAGGAGAAAGAGAAGATCAGCCCAGCACCCATCACTTGTCCTCAACAACTGCGACCTCACAGGAACGGACAAATATACCTACCTGGGCCTAGAGATTCAATGGTCAGGGAGCTTCAAACAAGCCATAGAGACCCTGAAAGACCAGGCCTGCAAAACCTTGTATGCCATTCAAAGGAAACTCTACCATCTGAAGACACCAGTGAGGGTCTGGCTAAAAATCTTCGACTCCATCATCGCCCCAATCCTCCTGTATGGCAGCAAAGTCTGGGGTCCTCACACCTACCCAGACTGGTCAAGGTGGGATTCCAGTCCAACAGAAATATTCCACCTGGAATTCTGCAAGCACCTTCTCCAGGTCCATCGGAGCACCTCCAGCAGTGCTTGTCGGGCCGAGCTGGGCAGATTCCCTCTACACCTAACAGTTCTAAAGAGGGCGCTGTCATTCCGGGCTCACCTGCATAGGAGCAATCCAAGCTCCCATCACCATAAAGCCCTGATACATGTAGGTGAAACGGAAAAACCAGAACCCTCGGAACAACCCAGCCAAACCCAACCGGACCAGAACACCAATCACAACAACCTGACAAAAGCCGGAATCAGGAAGATGGCAGACGAAGGCCAGGAGAGGTATGTCAGTGACTGGAAGAATGATATCATCAGCTCACAGAAACTGACCATGTACCGGAGCCTACAGAGAGACTACAGACTGGCCCCATATCTGGAGAAACTCCCGGACCCCAGAGATCGCAAGCTCCTGAGCCGATATAGACTCAGTGCCCAGTCTGGCCATCGAATGTGGCCGACACAGGCAGAACTACAAGCCCAGGGAGGAAAGACTGTGCCAACACTGTGATCAGGAGGCCATAGAGGACGAAACCCACTTCCTGCTACACTGCTCCAAATACTCAGCAGTGAGGGACACTCACTTCAGGAGACTCTCACATCTCTTCCCGGACTTGATCACTATGAAGGAGGAAGAGAAAAGATAGCGCAGTATGTGAGCGAATGTCATAGACTGCGAGAAAGAGAACTATGATGCCATGGATGTGCCCCATCCACCTCCCCTATGCCATGGGCTATAGCCCCCACCCTGGATCTGCCCCCATCCACCTTCCCCACAGCTCCTACCCAACATCCCCACAGACCCTATCCCTATTGCCTTTATACACTTGCTTTGGCAAAACTGATGTGCATTTGGTCCTGCCAATAAAGCTTCTTTGAATATCTCTCTCTCTATCTATCTATCTATCTATCTATATATATATATATATATATATCTATATATATAATTGCCTAAGGGTTTTTCCGTCTGTCTGTCTGTCTGTCTGTCCTGGAAATCCCACGTCTCTGATCGGTCGAGGCCGCCAGGCCTCGACCAATCAGCAACAGGCACAGCATCGACGTAGAAATCCCGCGCCTCTGATTGGTCGAGGCCTGGCGGCCTCGACCAATCAGCGACGGGCACAGCGACGATGATGTCATAAAGGACGTAGACATCCCGCGTCTCTGATTGGTCGAGGCCGCCAGGCCTCGACCAATCAGAGGCGCGGGATTTCTACGTCGATGCTGTGCCTGTTGCTGATTGGTCGAGGCCTGGCGGCCTCGACCGATCAGAGACGTGGGATTTCCAGGACAGACTGCCGCGAATTCTGGAATCATCATTGTCCATATACTACGGGGACATGCATATTCTAGAATACCCGATGCGTTAGAATCGGGCCACAATCTAGTGTGTGTATATATATATATATATATATATATATATATATATATATATATATATATATATATATATATATATATATATATATATATATATATATATATATATATATATATATATATATATATATATATACACACACACACAGTTAGGGCCAGATATATTTGGACAGTGACACAAGTTTTGTTATTTTAGCTGTTTGCAAAAACATGTTCAGAAATACAATTATATATATAATATGGGCTGAAAGTGCACACTCTCAGCTGCAATATGATAGTTTCCACATCCAAATCGGAGAAAGGGTTTAGGAATCATAGCTCTGTAATGCATAGCGTCCTCTTTTTCAAGGGACCAAAAGTAATTGGACAATGGACTCTAAGGGCTGCAATTAACTCTGAAGGCGTCTCCCTCGTTAACCTGTAATCAATGAAGTAGTTAAAAGGTCAGGGGTGGATTCCAGGTGTGTGGTTTTGCATTTGGAAGCTGTTGCTGTGAGCAGACAACATGCGGTCAAAGGAACTCTCAATTGAGGTGAAGCAGAACATCCTGAGGCTGAAAAAAAAGAAAAAATCCATCAGAGAGATAGCAGACATGCTTGGAGTAGCAAAATCAACAGTTGGGTACATTCTGAGAAAAAAGGAATTGACTGGTGAGCTTGGGAACTCAAAAAGGCCTGGGCGTCCACGGATGACAACAGTGGTGGATGATCGCCGCATACTTAATTTGGTGAAGAAGAACCCGTTCACAACATCAACTGAAGTCCAGAACACTCTCAGTGAAGTAGGTGTATCTGTCTCTAAGTCAACAGTAAAGAGAAGACTCCATGACAGTAAATACAAAGGGTTCACATCTAGATGCAAACCATTCATCAATACCAAAAATAGACAGGCCAGAGTTAAATTTGCAGAAAAACACCTCAAGAAGCCAGCTCAGTTCTGGAAAAGTATTCTATGGACAGATGAGACAAAGATCAACCTGTACCAGAATGATGGGAAGAAAAAAGTTTGGAGAAGAAGGGGAACGGCACATGATCCAAGGCACACCACATCCTCTGTAAAACATGGTGGAGGCAACGTGATGGCATGGGCATGCATGGCTTTCAATGGCACTGGGTCACTTGTGTTTATTGATGACATAAGAGCAGACAAGAGTAGCCGGATGAATTCTGAAGTGTACTGGGATATACTTTCAGCCCAGATTCAGCCAAATGCTGCAAAGTTGATTGGACGGCGCTTCATAGTACAGATGGACAATGACCCCAAACATACATCCAAAGCTACCCAGGAGTTCATGAGTGCCAAAAAGTGGAACATTCTGCAATGGCCAAGTCAATCTCCAGATCTAAACCCAATTGAGCATGCATTTCACTTGCTCAAATCCAGACTTAAGACGGAAAGACCCACAAACAAGCAAGACCTGAAGGCTGCGGCTGTAAAGGCCTGGCAAAGCATTAAGAAGGAGGAAACCCAGCGTTTGGTGATGTCCATGGGTTCCAGACTTAAGGCAGTGATTGCCTCCAAAGGATTTGCAACAAAATATTGAAAAGAAAAATATTTTGTTTGGGTTATGTTTATTTGTCCAATTACTTTTGACCTCCTAAAATGTGGAGTGTTTGTAAAGAAATGTGTACAATTCCTACATTTTCTATCAGATATTTTTGTTCAACCCTTCAAATTAAACGTTACAATCTGCACTTGAATTCTGTTGTAGAGGTTTCATTTCAAATCCAATGTGGTGGCATGCAGAGCCCAACTCGCGAAAATTGTGTCACTGTCCAAATATTTCTGGCCCTAACTGTATGTGTGTGTGTGTGTGTATATATATATATATATATATATATATATATATATATATATATATTATATATATTTAGATTGCGGCCCGATTCTAACGAATCGGGTATTCTAGAATATGCATGTCCCCGTAGTATATGGACAATGATGATTCCAGAATTCGCGGCAGACTGTGCCCGTCGCTGATTGGTCGAGGCAACCTTTATGACATCATCGTCGCCATGGCAACCATTATGACATCTACGTCGATACTGTGCCCGTCGCTGAATCAGAAACGTGAGATTTCTACGTCCTTTGACATCATCGTCGCTGTGCCCGTTGCTGATTGGTCGAGGCCTGGCGGCCTCGACCAATCAGAGAGGCGGGATTTCTACGTCGATGCTGTGCCGGTCTCTGATTGGTCGATCAGAGACGCGGGATTTCCAGGACAGACAGAAAGACAGACAGAAAAACATATATATATATATATATATATATATATATATATATATATATATATATATATATATATATATATATATATATATATTTTTTTTTTTATTTATACCGGTAATTCTGCAGCCACTTAGTGTAAAATCACAGCAGGAGCCGACAGCATAGAGTAAATGGAGTACATGCAGTAGATACAGATGTCAGTGACAAATACAATTTTAGTACAGTGTGTACAGCTTACTGTACATGTATTTAATTAATGAAATATTATTTTTCTGAAAAAAATGGCTTGGGCTCCCACGTAATTTTTGTAACCAGCAGAGGGAAAGCCGATGGCTGGGGTCTGATGTTTATAGCCTGGCTAGGGGGTAACACCCCTGGAGCTTCCCAGGCTATTAATATCAGCTTGTAACTTTATACTTATCCTTTACTGGCTATTAAAATGTGGGACCCTAAAAAAATGCTAAAAACATCAGCTCTCAAACACCCTAGAATAGGTGCATCTTTAAGATGTGCTAGTTCTGGCGTTTAGCCTCACTCTTCCTACTTGCCCTCTTGTGATGGTTAGGGGGGTTGATGTCACCGTTGTATTTTCAGGTGATATTAAGCCCCGAGGTTAGTAATGGAGAGGCATCAATAAGACACCCCCATTACTAACCCCATAGTCATATCGTATAAACACGCACACGCACAATAATGTCCTTTAATTGAAAGAATGACACCGACTCCTTTAATAAATTTTAATTAAGCCATAATTACGACCTCGCCCATTCCACCAACGCCATTGTCTAATGCAAAAGAGTTAAAAAAAAACAAAAAAAAAAACAAAAAAACACGATATTCCTCACCTTTCCGCAGAGATGATGATAATCCATTTGTCCCACAACGTGTTTATCTCTGCTACATCTAGATGGCAGGCTGCATGGTTGCATGATTCGACCATACAGCCTGTCATCCAGCAAATATACTGAGCATTGTGTGCTCAGTGTCTCCCTGTGAACTCCTATTGCCGCGCCCCCACATAAGGGCAATGGGGTACTCAGTACCGGGTCCTTCAGTTCCCTCAGCTGGGATGTCACGGTGGCCCGACCCGGACCGTGGCCCTATGAGGGGCGCCCAAATAAATAGGGGGAAATAGTTTGTAGATAATGGTAGTGTTCGTGACGCCACCTGTGGTATTCGTTCAGGGTGACAGACACTGCTTAGGGGTCCGCTAGGGTGATGGAATGGCAGCTAGATGGTATATCTTCCCACAGGTGAAGTATATCCCCAGGGCTTCCCAGAATTGTAGATGTTGATGGTGGATGGTGCAAGGCGGGGTGTATAATGAGGACACAATGGGTGCAGTCTCTTTACCTTTACTGAAGGCTACAGCATCCACAGTCCAGAGTGCCGGATGACAGAGTAGGCAGAGTCCGGCCGGTCTGATGGCAATTCCAGAGTCCCCTTTTCCAGGTGGAAATCCGTAGCCTTCCCCTTGCGCACAGTAACGTAGTAGGTCCCTACGTGCATTAGCTCCCATAGGGTCCTCACTCTTGTTACTCTTCTCTCTGTCCCCCAGATGGATAGGACAAACCCGTATGATGGTGGTGGCCTGAGGCTATTTTATAGTGACCCTAGCGTCGCCCTTCCTCCGCGTTGCCACTTTGTCTGCTTAGGTTCTTAGGTTGGACAGCCAACTTGGAATCAACTGTCTTGCCGGTCTCTGAAGTAAAGCGTAGAGTCTATTACTCCCTCGGTGTTCTGGCCACCGGTTCTGTGGGTGGCAGCCTGCTTCTAGCTGGTCTCCCACTGGTGTTTTACTCCTGTTGCTACGACTTCGGTGCTCACTCACTACGGCACACTTCCTTTCTTGTCCTTTCCTAGGAGGCTGCCGCATGGGTTGCAGGCGCAGCTCCGTATCCTTCTTTTTTTTTTTTTCCTGGGCCGAGCCCAGTCTGCTCCTCTCCTCTCCTCCTCCTGGCTCCTTCTCCCACTGCTCTCCATCCAGCTTCTCTCTCACTTCCTAACCAACCCCCAGTTTTACCCAAGTGTGAAGAGTGGCCTAATAGATAGAACCCTTTTGCTCCCCCTTGTGGCCGGCGTGTGAAGTGTGTGTGTGGCTGTGATACCTGGCAGGGTGAACTCCTTTGGTGCCATCAGACGTAACATCACTCCCCCAAGTGGAAGAACGACATTACTGCAACGACCAGGACTCTGGGGCGCTGCACTATTATCTGTCCGATGGCACCGAGAGCTTGACAAAGTTCTACTGCTCGCAGTGCCACCAGACAGGTCCTGGGAGTTCACGGCTAATGAACTCACTTCAGCTAACTGACGTCAACTGGAGCACAGTGGGAAAATTTCCCACAGCACTCGCGCTGACATCAGATGTAAATCGAATGCTAGGTGTGAAAAATCGGATTGTAGTCGCATGACACTTGCATTATTACACTTGTGTGACTCTCGATTTTTCATACGTTTAGTGTGACTCTGGCCTAAGGCGTATTCACAGTGCAGCTTCCTAGAAGTCACACCAGCCTTCTGCTATGTCCTTAGAAATGGATGGCAAATGGCTAGCATTATTGTTAATAGACTCTAAGAAAAGGCAAACCATTTCTATTTAACTTGCACTGTTGCCGCCGAAGCCACTGACACCTACAAGTCTTGTTTCCATGTGGAAAAATGCTGCTTTTTGTTTTTGCAGGTATCTGCACTAAAATGTGCAATAGCAATCTGTATTTTGTTGTTACATTTTTGCTGGGTGTTTTTTCTTTTATGCATCTTTCGTCTTTTTTTTTTTTTATATATACTTTTTTTGGGCCGATTTGACAAGGGCAGCACTTTTTTTTCAGGGTACCTGACAGCTGATACATGCTCGAAGCTTGACCTAGACTTATACTAGGGAGTCAAAACAATGCCGAAGTCTATGTACCGTATTTGTGATGCCACTATGAAGCAAGTTGATCATTGGCTGCTGAAGCCACTTTCTTTTATTTTAATTTTTTTCAGGTGGGGGGGCATCCCACATTTGGCTTCTGGGCATCCCACATTTGGCTTCTGGGCATCTACATGGTAATGAAGCTTGGTGCTGTCTCAACTCTACTATTGTTATCCATTGGGGAGTCTATGTCCATTTTGTTGGAGTTAAAGTTAGTATAAAATAAACCGACTCCTAAAATATATATAATAAATTGGGTTCAGTAATTCAGTGGAGGATGTGCTGTAAATGTTTTCATAATAATTTTGGAAACTTCTAAAATTTCCTATAAATGTCTGTTCTGTTCCTGATCTAAGGATCTGGGCTTTTAGTTGACATGAATCTGTGCTGCACTTTGTTCATGCTCAGTAGTGACCAGTGCTGAGGACTTGGGGAGTTGAAGGATTGGCATACCAACTCCACAGTCCTGGCAGAAACGTTTGGGTTGTGTTTTTAAAAACTCATTTTAATTTTTTACATGCATTTTTTTCCCTCCTGTTCTTATGTAAGCCACTTTGCTTGAGCAGTTAAAAGCAACAGATTTTCTGCACAGAAGAGGCAACGATAAGAATGTACCGTAGCATTCATGCAACGTCACAACGTGGCCTTAAGTAGCAGCTTCTTAGAAAATACTATTGGAGTGCTGTATGGGACCTCAGTTTGAGGCTTGGTCCACTTTTTGTTATGTAAATGTGTAATGCCACAGGCATTCATTGGGCAACAGTCAAAAGATGGCACAACTTTTTTTTTAATATGGATTAGTGGGAGACAAGTATCTACAGATCTAAATCAGGCATTTAGAGATCCAAATTTAGGATTTTCTCCATCTTTTCTAGAACCTGTGGATCACACACCGTTTTTGTTTTTTTTATTTAGACACACAAAAAATGAAATTGCAAAGAATTACAATTTATGTGCCTTTATATCTCTTAATAAAATGGAAAGTAAAGGATATTGTCATTTTTCTGCCATATTGTTTTGTAATAGTCGGGTGTATGACCAGGTGTCTTATAATACAGGTCTTGTTGATTCTGTAGTTCCCGCAGAGTGGTAAACCGGGTCACATTCACAGTACACGTTCCATGTACCGTATGTGCCTGTATTATTATTGTACAGGTACGGTAGAGTCTGTCTAGCTGCGAGGAGATCCCTCTTGCAGTATTTATCCTCTATGGAGATCTGCTGTTCGCCTTTCCATCCCAGTGGGAGAGGATACAGGCACACAACAAGCACTGACGGCAGGATCTATAAGTGGAAGGATGGAGATGTGCTAAGCAGGAGCCCGGGGCTACATGAGGTTAGGCTTCACTCCTTCCTGCGCTGCCAACGACCCTGCACTCTTACTTGTGGGCTTCTACGCGCACACCACAAGGAGAGGGGCAAACAACTTGCAGAATACACCTGGCAGATGTTCTGTCCTACTGGAGGAGAGCCAAAAAGTAGCGTGATGAGACCATACGGTGAGAAGTTGGGAGCAAGAAACAGTCAACTCTCTGCGAGAGTAATCTTGAATCTTTTGAGGCTTGTTTGTTTCGTTTCTTTTTTTTTTTTTTTTTTAATTAATCCTGGCATAATGTTAGAGCATCCACTTATTTTATACAGACCATGTTTTTCTGAAAAATATTATACTACTTTATTGCAATGTATTTACATTTCCATTTGATTTTAACTTACAGTATGTATAATTTTAGGCAAAATTAGGATTTGGTCTTATTGCTGGTAAAGACTATCTACTACTTATTTTTAGGCATGTAGGGATAACCTTTGATAATTAAATCAATGTCTACTAAGTCATTGTTGGTCTACTCTGCATAGAGGTGTGTGTTTTTTGTTTTTTTTTTGTTTTGTTTTTCTTTTTTATGGCAGTTTTATTTTTTCTTAAAACATGCTAAAGTCAAGATTGTATATAATCTTTCAAAATATAAAATTCTAGAGCTCATTATTCTTCTTAGTTTCCCAGTATGACGCTCCTGGGCACCAATACAAAAAAGTAATGTTGCCACATGGCAATTACTTTAATGTCTAAGTACTGTGGTCCTCCACATCTTTGAACCTTATTTAAAATTATTTGTATTGTGGATGAGTTGGTTCCCAGCAGTCCTCCACATTTTTTTTTTATCACCTAGCTGCACTGCCATGTGCTTGATTGATATCAGCCATACTCAGTCACTGTTGGCAGTGCTGAGCAGATGTTAATCAATCATATAGGGGTGGCGCTAGGCAGAGGATTGATGCCCTAACTGCAAATCGGCAGGCACCCCAGTACACTTGTGCCCAGGAAGGTATGTATAAACTTGCCTATTTACCCAGCCAGCAATGTAATCCGTTTTAAGCTTGGTGACCTATCGGGAGCCCAAAGGTCACCATCGTGCGCCTAGCCTAGAGTTTAGGGAATGTATCGGAAGATTTCCTACATATTGCACACACATGCATGTTCTCTAGAATGATCCAGAAAAATTATATTATATATTTCAGCTTTTGATAACTGTGGAATTAGTCAGCCAAAGCGAGAAGCAAGATCCAATTCCTAGAGGTTCAGCCCCCCCTTTTCAGCTAGATCTAAGATGTTTTCATCTCGTCTCAAAGACTCTGTATAAATATATTTGGTGTTGTGTTTTAGATTATTGCTACTTAATAATTGTAAATATTTTTTTTTTTTTTTTTAATAGTGATACATTATGGTGTTACTGGTTGTGCTCTTACATACCAGATATGTATGTACCTTTTGATCAAGCCAAAGGGCTTTGAGGTCTCCTCAGTTTCATGAACTCCTTGGCCAGTAACTTGAAGAGACCGAGTTCACAGTCCCTTCCAATGTTATGACTCTGAACTCATTCAGACTCCAGGGACTTCCTGCTAGAAAATTGGTCCAAGTCTCAACAGTTTGGCCAGTGTCCACTTTTATAGTTTGGTCTTGGTTCCATCAGTTTTGTTTCTTGGGTGAGGAAAATAGGTTCTCCACCTTTTCCAAATTAGCAGTCCATGAAAAGCGTACAGCGCTCATGGCATCTGAGTACTGTCTGTTTTTTTTTTTCCCTCTGACTGGCATTGCCAATTTTCATCTTGACACTCAAATCAATATTGGACATGCTTTAGCAATTTTGCACAGACCACTTGGTCCTCGAAAAATCACAACCATGGGAAATGGCCCCATGCACTATTATAAGTATACGGAAAGCACTTGTATGCAAAAAAAAGGATCTTTGAAGGAGCCTTTATTTGTATAAATGACTTTAGGTTAAATTTCTCTACATTTTAAGAAGCCTGTTGTATACTAAGTGCTTGATCCTTTCTTTCTATAGGTGGTTTCACCCTGCATTCCTAGGGTACTGATTGGCATATATATAATTTTTTTTCTTTTTCTAGCAAACTCTGTGAAGTTAGAGATGCATAGCGATGAGGAAGGAGACCGAAAGACGCTTCGTCGCGACACACCACTACAGTCACAGGATGATGAGAGCGGACTGGAAGAATCTGTAGCTGACACCAATGGGATCTCTGACAGCCGCATGAGCCAGGATATGTCTCTGGACGGCGGAATCCGGCTTCCGAATGGTAAACTGAAATGTGACGTCTGTGGCATGATTTGCATTGGCCCCAATGTGCTAATGGTCCATAAGAGGAGTCATACGGGTAAGCAGCCAGAAGCCAAATTGCCTGTTGAATCTGATATTAATATTACCTGATACTATTGCCTGTCATTGCTTACATGTTGTACCCTTTGCAAGACTCCATAATGTTACCAAAAAATGTAAAGAAGCAGACAATGTATTAGTTTTGTAATTTTTTTTTTTGCAATCAGTTTACTCACCGTAGGTTCCTCTAATATAGAGATTGCAATAAAATAAGTTACCACTTTAAAATGATTAGGATTAGGTATATTTAAGACGTTGAATAGGACTTTGGTTTCTAGAAAAGTTGGGCGACGGTCAATACAGTTCCTATGGGTGTTGTCACCAGCTTTTCAGAGTCCAGAATGGCAAATGCTGGAGATATATTCTCTCTCTGTAGGGCATATACCGTAATACCATTTTGTGGTTATCGTTGCCTTTTTGTTAATCCGAGCACCATTGAAAATAGACATTGTGTATAGTTGAGCAGTAATGAAAACTCCTGTCTGCCCCCAAACATGAATTATGGATAGTCCTTACCGATTATCCACTATATAAAATTATCTTACGAAACATCCTCTGAGATAAATTCTAAGTGGCCTTTATAAGACCTCTCGGTAAAGGTCATGGACCCCGTTGGCTGCCTTTAGAATTGTTGATTCTTTCTTGACTTTTAATAATGTTAAAATTGGCTGAAAATTTAAAAAAAAATGAGCTACTACTGTCCTCTTTGGAATAATCCTTCTAATCTGAGATGGGGAAATAGAAGCTGAATTAGCCTTCCAGTAGAGTTGTATCCAAAATCTTGTGAGGCATGATGAAGCCTGTCATAATAACTAAAATAATGATTACCGAATATTGTGTGAAAGTTCTGTATAGCTCATTGCCATAGTGAGTGTTGTCTGCATTGTTTTTCGAGCAAAGTGCTAGTTTTGGGTAAATGGATACGGGTGAGAAAATGTATGTTTTGTATATACTGGTACCAACACTTCAGTCTTGTCAGGTACAGCATGGCTATAGCGCTAGTCTTTGTTTGGCTATCATTCACGGATTTATTTAACGTGGGCAATAATTTGTGGTCAACGCTTTATTCAGGTTCTAACATTAATAATCTAATGACTTATCTGACCCTATTAGGCTGGGGCTATATGGCGACGTGTTATGTTACTATATTAGAGCTTTGATTTTGCTGCAAATAAAATTATTGTAGGCAATTTATCTGCAACTTGGCCAAGTCTGTGGCACGTGACTTGTCACCGGCCACAGAACATCCAAAAAATTTCTAAACCTATGCAAATCTGCACTGCAGTATGTTGCAGGAAACATCCATTATTGCAATGTGTCAGTGCGATACATGTCGCCATGAAGTCTTAAGCCTAAATCCAACACGAATTACGTTTTTGCAATGAATCTAAAGGAGTATTCTGCAATTACTATCTATGGTTCCTATAACTGATCACTGACTCGGATCCTCATGTTCCTTGATGCTCCAGTTGTATACTATGGTTGTCCATGCTATTCATGGATTTATGCTATGTGATTTTTCCTTTAGCCTCAGTCCCAAATTTCTATATTTGGAGACTGTAATGCATCTTACCATATTGTAGATGCAAACCAGAACACATTCAGTGCTTGGTATGAGCCATGTAGTAACTCGTTGACCACTTTTATAGTTCTGGGTAGAACCATTTCTTCTTGACTGTCAAAATGTACCATATTTATTTTTTTTGTGCTATTAATCCCAAGCAGAAGAGAGAAATATTCCAGTTTTTTCTGTTGCATCTGGATTGACAGCTACTTTTTCATGTTGCAATTCTCCTGTTCCAACACATACCAGAGGTGCTCTGTTTTTGACTGAGATCTATTGATTGTAGGGGTCATAAAAGGGAACCTGCAGATATAGGGTTAATCTTCAGTCGTTCTGAACCTGCCCTGTGCCCACACTGAGAGCCCCTTTGCCAGGGGGAAATTTACTCTATTCCCAACTCCTCCCCCAGCAGCGTTCGTCTTCCAATTACGGAGGCGGTGCTGGCACCGCTTCAGTCACCGCTCTGTGTTGGAGAGCGCCATCATTGGACAGTTTGAGAGCACTATATTAACCTGCGGATTAACCCCATGTCTGCAGGTTAATAGCATTTTTTCATGTGACAGGTTCCCTTTAACCCCTCTGTGACCTTAGACGTACTATCCCGTCGAGGTGCCCTGGGCTTATCTGACCCTGGACGGGATAGTACGTCATAGCGATCGGCAGCGCTCACGGGGGGAGCGCCGCCGATCGCAGCTGACATCCGGCACTATGTGCCAGGAGCAGTCACGGACCGCCCCCGGCACATTAACCCCTGGCACACCGCGATCAAACATGATCGCGATGTGCCGGCGGTGCAGGGAAGCACCGCACAGGGAGGGGGCTCCCTGCGGGCTTCCCTGAGCCCCCCGCAGCAATGCGATGTGATCGCGTTGCTGCGGGGGTCTTACCTCCCTCCCTCCCTGCTCGAGCCCCGGATCCAAGATGGCCGCGGATCCGGGTCCTGCAGGGAGGGAGGTGGCTTCACAGAGCCTGCAGCACTCTGAGACAGATCAGTGATCTGACAGAGTGCTGTGCACACTGTCAGATCACTGATCTGTGATGTCCCCCCCTGGGACAAAGTAAAAAAGTAAAAAAAAAAATTTTCCAAATGTGTAAAAAAAAAAAAATATTCCAAAATAATGAAAAAAAAAAAAATATTATTCCCATAAATACATTTCTTCATCTAAATAAAAAAAAAACCAATAAAACTACACATATTTAGTATCGCCGCGTCCGTAACGACCCGACCTATAAAACTGTCCCACTAGTTAACCCCTTCAGTAAACACCGTAAGAAAAAAAAAAAAAAACGAGGCAAAAAACAACGCTTTATTATCATACCGCCGAACAAAAAGTGGAATAACACGCGATCAAAAGGACAGATATAAATAACCATGGTACCGCTGAAAACGTCATATTGTCCCGCAAAAAACGAGCTACCATACAGCATCATCAGCAAAAAAATAAAAAAGTTATAGTCCTGAGAATAAAGCGATGCAAAAATAATTATTTTTTCTGTAAAATAGTTTTTATCGTATAAAAGCGCCAAACCATAAAAAAATGATATAAATGAGGTGTCGCTGTAATCGTACTGACCCGAAGAATAAAACTGCTTCATCAATTTTACCAAACGCGGAACGGTATAAACGCCTCCCCCAACAGAAATTCATGAATAGCTGGTTTTTGGTCATTCTTCCTCACAAAAATCAGAATAAAAAGCGATCAAAAAATGTCACGTGCCCGAAAATGTTTTCAATAAAAACGTCAACTCGTCCCGCAAAAAACAAGACCTCACATGACTCTGTGGACCAAAATATGGAAAAATTATAGCTCTCAAAATGTGGTATTGCAAAAAATATTTTTTGCAATAAAAAGCGTCTTTCAGTGTGTGACGGCTGCCCATCATAAAAATCTGCTAAAAAACTCGCTATAAAAGTAAATCAAACCCCCCCTTCATCACCCCCTTAGTTAGGGGAAAAAAAATGTATTTATTTCCATTTTCCCATTAGGGCTAGGGTTAGGGCTAGGGTTAGGATTAGGGTTAGGGTTAGGGCTAGGGTTAGGGTTGGGGCTACAGTTAGGGTTGGGGCTAAAGTTAGGGTTTAGATTACATTTACAGTTGGGAATAGGGTTGGGATTAGGGTTAGGGGTGTGTCTGGGTTAGAGGTGTGGTTAGGGTTACTGTTGGGATTAGGGTTAGGGGTGTGTTTAGATTAGGGTTTCAGTTATAATTGGGGGGTTTCCACTGTTTTGGCACATCAGGGGCTCTCCAAACACGACATGGCGTCCGATCTCAATTCCAGCCAATTCTGCGTTGAAAAAGTAAAACAGTGCTCCTTCCCTTCCGAGCTCTCCTGTGTGCCCAAACAGGGGTTTACCCTCACATATGGGGTATCAGCGTACTCAGGACAAATTGGACAACAACTTTTGTGGACCAATTTCTCCTGTTACCCTTGGGAAAATACAAAACTGGGGGCTAAAAAATAATTTTTGTGGGAAAAAAAAATATTTTTTATTTTCACGGCTCTGCGTTATAAACTGTAGTGAAACACTTGGGGGTTCAAAGTTCTCACAACACATCTAGATAAGTTCATTGAGGGGTCTAGTTTCCAATATGGGGTCACTTGTGGGGGGTTTCTACTGTTTAGGTACATTAGGGGCTCTGCAAACGCAATGTGACGCCTGCAGACCAATCCATCTAAGTCTGCATTCCAAATGATGCTCCTTCCCTTCCGAGCCCTCCCATGCGCCCAAACGGTGGTTCCCCCCCCCACATATGGGGTATCAGCGTACTCAGGACAAATTGGACAACAACTTTTGAGGTCCAATTTCTTCTCTTACCCTTGGAAAAATAAAAAATTGGGGGCAAAAATATAATTTTTGTGAAAAAATATGATTTTTTATTTTTACGGTTCTGCATTATAAACTTCTGTGAAGCACTTGGTGGGTCAAAGTGCTCACCACACCTCTAGATAAGTTCCTTAGGGGGTCTACTTTCCAAAATGGTGTCACTTGTGGGGGGTTTCAATGTTTAGGCACATCAGTGACTCTCCAAACGCAACATGGCGTCCCATCTCAATTCCTGTCAATTTTGCATTGAAAAGTCAAACGGCGCGCCTTCCCTTCCGAGCTCTCCCATGCGCCCAAACAGTGGTTTACTGCCACATATGGGGTATCAGCGTACTCATGACAAATTGGACAACAACTTTTGGGGTCCATTTTCTCCTGTTACCCTTGGTAAAATAAAACAAATTGGAGCTGAAGTAAATTTTTTGTGTAAAAAAGTTAAATGTTCATTTTTATTTAAACATTCAAAAAATTCCTATTAAACACCTGAAGGGTTAATAAACTTCTTGAATGTGGTTTTGAGCACCTTGAGGGGTGCAGTTTTTAGAATGGTGTCACACTTGGGTATTTTCTATCATATAGACCCCTCAAAATGACTTCAAATGAGATGTGGTCCCTAAAAAAAAATGGTGTTGTAAAAATGAGAAATTGCTGGTCAACTTTTAACCCTTATAACTTCCTAACAAAAAAAAAATTTGGTTCCAAAATTATGCTGATGTAAAGGAGACATGTGGGAAATGTTACTTATTAAGTATTTTGTGTGACATATCTCTGCGATTTAATTGCATAAAAATTCAAAGTTTGAAAATTGCGAAATTTTCAAAATTTTCGCCAAATTTCCGTTTTTTTCACAAATAAACGCAGGTACTATCAAAGAAATTTTACCACTATCATGAAGTACAATATGTCACGAGAAAACAATGTCAGAATCACCAGGATCCGTGGAAGCGTTCCAGAGTTATAACCTCATAAAGGGACAGTGGTCAGAATTGTAAAAATTGGCCTGGTCATTGACGTGCAAACCACCCTTGGGGGTAAAGGGGTTAAAATAAACCAAAGTTTATTGTAATCCTTGGTGACCTGCACTTGGTATGTCGGCATTCCTTGTTCAAATCACACTTATTCTTTGCGCTTAGAATCCATATAGGTTACTACAGCGCAAAAAATAAAAAAGTATGTAATAAAATCCAAGGGGTTCTTTACAACTATTTCCATCATTGGCTCACAAAACCTACAACATTTCAATCCTATATGGGGGTCCTTGATGGTTTGACCATATATAAAGTCTTTGGTAAGGACCCCATATAGAGTTGAAACGTCATTTCTTTTGTAAGCTGCTGATGGAACGTGCAGTGATACACTTTTTGAAGAATCCTGCCTTTTTTATTTTCGGCATGTGACCTGTTGTTTTATCCTGCTAGAATTAGTTGCTAGATTATTGGTAGACTATGGCCATTTCTCCACCATCATTGGCATCATCAGTCCAAACCCTTCATACATGGAAGGGTGGAGAGCTCATTTTTGGTTGGCCTGTGCCAGGTGAGGCCGCTTTTTTTTTTTGTTTGTTTGTTTGTTTTTTAAACTGAAAACCTAGCGTGTGGCATTTTGCAGTTGTAGTCCTTGTACCTGACGGCTGTATTGTGCGCTCAGAGATGCTCCTCCGCATACCACTCTTGTGACGCATGGATATCTGAGATACTGTCACTTGTCATCTTGAACTAATCTGGCCATTTTTTTTCTAAACTGTCATTATCAGGGCGTCATTGCTAACAAGACTGCCACTCACCGGTTGCTTTATGTTGCACGCTATGCAACCTGTAGAGACTGTTATTCTGCTTTTGGTGTGACAATGACTGATCCCCTTGACCATATTTGCTTGTTTTTTTTGCATTGAGTTGCTGCCAGGTGAATGATTGCACACACATATTAGATGCCCCTATAGAGTATGGCCATCTGATGGCTTGTTTCTTTTGAGTGATGAATTCTACTTAAGGCTGTGTTCAAACGTTGCGTTTTTGCTGCGTTTTTTTTTTCTTCTGCAGGCAACACCTGCTCTCTTGACAGTTAAGAAGCTGCTTACAGAAAACAGGTTTTGCTGCTTATTTATCAGGTACATTTGTCTCTTGTGCTTTCTGATAAAGTTTAGTGTCCCCCTAAAAAAACTATGATGCAACTTCCAGAGTTTTCTGCACCAAAAATGCATCAAAACCTGATACCTGCATTTTTGCACTTGTTGTTTTCTATGGGTGAAAAAAAAAAAAAACGCTGAAAGAAGGGACATGCTGCAGTTTTCAAAAACGCAGCAATTTTCCAATTCATTCAGGAAAAAAAAGCAATGTGTGTGCATGAGATTTCTGAAAGCGCATAGCTTTTACTGGTGCTGCAAAATGCAGCTTAACCTTTGCATAAAAAGCCGCTAAAAAAACACAATGTGTCAACATAGCCTTACTGTCCAATATAAATGACCTGAGAGCTTCTGTCAAAGGACGGAAAAGTTAAAATCTATGGAAGGACCGTTTTGTTTTGTTTGTTTTTTTTTGTTGACCTAGTGGTGTGTGGCCCCATTTTTTTGATGGGATAACCACTCTTGTTGTTTTGTTTTTTTTATGCAGTGGGAGCTTAGTTGTATTTTACGGCCAGCTGCAGGTTGAACATACTCCACTCGGTCCCCTTCTTACCATTGTTTCAGCCCCTTTTTTTTTTTTTTTTGCGCCATTGATATTGCATGTTCTAAACTCTTAAAACTTGTAAAGCTTTTTACATACTTTTTTTCCTATGTTTTTATTTGTATATATGTAAGAGTCCCTAATATAATTCATTATGAGATCCAACATACGGTAATTCTTCTTTGTGTATGCAGAGGACCTCGTGGAGGATCATGGGGTTTTGCTGTTTGATGTGATCCGTAGGAAACATGATAGAGAACTTATGGAATTTGTGTAGTGGTAGTAAATTTGGCCCTTTTTCTAGGCAGATATTAAAATTTACGTTCTTGCTTTAGGAGATGTACTTTAATTTACTAGATAGAAACACAGATAATTCTTTACGGCAGTTACCTTCCAAATAATGGTTACATAATCAGGTGATGCAACTACTGTATGACCTTAGCCAGTGGGCTTAATTCTAGTTTGCATGGCATTGTCCAGTTTCAGCACTCGGTAGTTATGTCAGAAGACTAGCGCTTTATTTCCAAAGTATCTAACCCCTATACCCTTCAACAGAAGAGGTAGTTATTTGAGGAAGTACGCAAAGTTGGTCAACTCCAAATTGATTATAAACTTCTTGTTTAACTTTCTTCTCAAGTTAGAAAAGTCTGGGGCGAAACTCATTACACTTGCTGTTCTCATTATTCAGCGCCGTCACAAGAGCGGTACGACATGTCGGTAATGGCAGTTAACATTATGGGTATTTTATTATTTGATTAGCTTATTTGTCAGGTGAACGAAATTACTTTGTACTGACAGAGCCTTGAGACATGCTCTGAAAAATAAGCTTTATACAGTGATGTGAATCACTAGTGGGGATAAGCGCCGTACTTCAACTGGATGCGCACCATGGAAGACATAGCTCAGAAAGAACTGGAGTGCGATTTGGGTATTACCTGTCATTGAGCATTAAATCTGGTAAAATTGTTTATGCTAATCATGTGTGTGCTTGCAATAGCTCAGGTAATATTACAATCTGATCCTTCAGGCATTCTTGAGTGGAGCAGCCAACCCAATATCCATCCTCTTAAAACCTCCGTCAAAGTAACTGACACCAGCTAAATCAACAGCCTTTTATTATCTTACAGACACTGAAAAGTACAAGAAAGGTTTGTGTTGAATGATAATAATCCATTATCAAGCACAAATGTCCATATAACAAGATTTTTGTTCTAGGGTGGCAGAACCTGGTTTTGTCTCACAGTGGATAACATTCTGCATGGAATTCTTCATCCTAATCTAAATGGGACCTGTCATGTTGAAAATGGTATTTGATCTCCTGGATGAATGTTATAGAGCAGGAGGAGCTGATCATTTTTGTGGGAAAATTTTCAGTAAAACTTAGTTTTAATTATTGAAATCCGTGGTATTTGTGTGGATACGAGTCCAGGGGGTGGTCCTAGTCAGTGATTAGCAGTCTTCCCTCAATGACTGTGCATTCAGAGATTGAGTTGGACCACTCGCTGGACTCGTATGCATACAAACACCAGGGATTTCAATTAACAAGATACGAGTTAGGCCCCATTCACAGGTCTGTGTTGCACATAAATGTTCTATCTAGGTTTTTCAATGGTACAACACTTGGCTATTATAGTCTATGAGGCTGTTTACATGTCCGTGCTTTTTCACAGCCAGTGTGTCTGTGAAAAAGTCAGACATGACCGTTTTTTTTTCCAGTTTCACTGATGAAAAGTGCCAATACAAGTCTATGGGTCAGTGAAGAACACAGAGCATACAGATGGCATCAGTGTGTTGTAAGTATATACTCCTGTGTAAGCCGAGTTTTTCAGCACATTTTTTTTGTGCTGAAAACACCCCCTCCTCTGCTTATACATGAGTCATTGTCCCAGAATGATGGTGGGGGAACGGCCGAGCAGCGGGTCAGAGGCAGGAGCCGGGGCTACTGCTGTAACTGTGCCCACTGCTAAAGAGAAATGGATATTCACTGCGCTGGCAGTGAATATTCATTTCTCTTAAAGTGCGCACAGTTAGAGGCAGCCTCCAACTTCTAGCACACATCCTACGTTCCTTCCCTGTGCGCCCTCGCTGCATCTCGTTCCGGCACCAGCAGCTCTTCCGACCGAGCGATCACGAGTCCCTCGCTTATTAAGGTAATGAATATTCACCTCTCTCCACTCCCATAGGCGTGGAGTGAATATTCATTACTTTAATGAGCGGGGACATGTGATTGCTCGGCCAGAAGAGCTGTTGGGAGCTGGAAAGCTTATACTCGGGTCGACTTATACTCAAGTATATACGGTATTTAACATTCAAAGACTAGGAGAAGCTTTGTAATTTGTTTATCCGTCTGTGAAAAATACTGATGGTAAAAACAGACACGTGAACCATATACTGATAACACACTGATCCTAAACACTGGTACCATTTTTACACACGACCTGTGGATGGGGCCTTATACTGAATCTTTTCCAGCATACCTATATATAATTCTGCTCCGCTTCTTCTCTCTACCATGCTTCACACAGATCGGACTGCATGTACGATCTGACAGGTTGCTTTTAAAGCAGTTTTTCCTAAATGACATATAGCTTGTCTCCCTTCTAAACACTAGAATGGGGGTTTTGGTTGAGCATGCACATTTCTATTCACAGTCTATGGGACTGATAGAGACTAACTTCAGCACTCGTTGTGATCGATGGCTTCGTAGCTGAGGGTCCTCAAAATCCTACATTTATCCTGTTGATGGGCAATAAATGTCATGTTTAGCTAAACCATTTTAAAATGATCTTAATTCCACTTGTAACCGATGTTGAACAATAGTACATAGCCCTCGCACCTTCACATTTTTCCCCCAAACCCTTTTCTCCCTATCTTCATAACTTGTCTTCCTAACTTATGTCCTGACATGGTGCCATCTTTCTGCTCCCTGCCATCTTCCTACTTCTCGGTGTCCTCTGCTACGCAGAATAACTACTGGTGGCCACTGTTAGTGTCTATTTCGTATACAGAAAATGTTGTCACAAATCCAGGAAGTCACTGTCCTCAGGGAAAAAAGAAGCCTCCAAAAGTTGTACAAGGATAATTTTGTGTGAAAATCTTAAACCATTAGCTGTTTTTGGCAGTCTGTATTCTGTGAAAGAAGAGCTTGCTTTGTGTATTGCAATGCATATTGTGGCAGCTTCTCACAGAATAATTGCTGCCTTTTAACCCCTTTCTGCCATCAAACGGGATAGTATGTCCGATTGCAGAATCCCCGCTTTGATGCGGGCTTCGGCAGTGAGCCCGCATCAAAGCCGGGACATGTCAGCTGTTTTGAACAGCTGACATTTGCCTGCAATAGGCGCGGGCAGAATCCTCATCCGCCCGACCCTATTAACTAGTTAAATGCTGCTGTCAAATTCTGACAGCGGTATTTAACAAGTGCTTCCTGTCATTCGGCCGGAAGTGCGTACACCGGTAACCCCTGTCACATGATCGGGGGGTCATTGGTGCGTTGGCATAACAACCAGAGGTCTCCTTGACACGTCTATGGTTGTTGATGCCAGATTGCTGTGAGCGCCACCCTGTGGTCGGCGCCCATAGCAATGCTGTAATTCATCTTCATAGGGGCGATCTGAGCATCGTTCCTATGTAGCAGAGACGATCAGGCTATGCCAGCTTCTAGCCTCCCATAAAGGCTATTGAAGCATGGCAAAAGTAAAAAAAAAAAGTTTTTAAAAATCTGAAAAAAAAAATAAAAGTTCAAATCACCCCTCTTTTGCCCCATTTAAAATAAAACAATAAAAAAATAAAACCGACACATATTTGGTATCGCTACCTTTAGAATTGCCCGATCGATCAATTTAAAAAAAAAAAAAGAATTAACCTGAACGCTAAACGGCGTAGCAAGAAAAAAATTAAAAACACCAGAATTAGTTTTTTTGGTCGCTGCGGCATTGCATTAAAATGGAACAATGGGCAATCAAAAGAACGTTTCTGCGCATTTATTTTAATTTTTTTATTTTTTTAAGCAAAGTTTGAAATTTTTTTTTTTACCACTTAGGTAAAAAAATAACCACATGTTTGGTGTCTATGAACTCGTAATGACCTGGAGAATCATAATGTCAGGTCAGTTTTAGCATTTAGCGAACCTAGCAAAAAAGCCAAACAAAAAAAAGTGTGGGATTGCACTTTTTTTGCAATTTCACCGCAATTTTTTTTCCTGTTTTCTAGTACACGACATGGTAAAACCAATGGTGTCTTTCAAAAGTACAACTCGTCCCACAAAAAATAAGTCCTCACTTGGCCATATTGATGGAAAAATAAAAAAGTTATAGCTCTGGGAAGGAAGGGAAGTGAAAAACGAAAATGCAAAACCGAAAAAAGCTTCGGGGGTTAAGGAGTTAAATGGTTTTTAACATTTGCGACATAGCTGATGAATAATTCCATAAAAGTTAGATTGTTGGGTTTCCTACTATTGTGGGTACCCATTTCCAGTTCCCTGAGATCAGCAGTAGATGGAAGAAGCCTTACAGAAAGTGTTCAATTCCCCTGCACTGCCCCCACAGATGAAATGAAGCATTACACAGTTCATAGATTTAAAAGAGCTTCCCAGAACACATATGTAGACCACCCTGTGTTATTTTGGGGTATTGTTATCTACTTTCCCACTGTTTTATGTGCTGTCTGCTCACTTGGCTTAATTTGAAATTTGCAATTAATTGTTTGTATTGCAATCTCTTTAATTCGAATGCTAAACTTTTTTTTTTACTGTGTTTTTAATGAACATCAGTAGCATACTACTGTCCCAATCTATTTCATATGTAACATTTTTAGCTGGTGCCAGTCACTTTGCAGAGGAATAAATATTTCATAGGTTGGGCTTGAACATGGTGTCTCCAATGCCGATTTGTTGCCTCTTAAAACATTTTTTTTTTGTCATTTTCACAATGTTTTCTGGGATCTGAATCTGTTTTTATGCATTCAGCTGTCTCCTCTTTCCTATAGTTGGCGTGTATAATGTATAAGGGCAAAGTGCCACCATTCTGTATACCCTACTAATGCTAACGTTGCATTCACACATCCGTGATTCAGCAAGCGGCCGCTGGTTTCCCATCCAGATCCCAACGGCCTTGTTAAATTCTGCCAATTCTGAGACGTGTGTCCAGTCCAGGCATCGCTGTCTGTTCTCGGCCCACAACGCACAGATGTGGGAATCTGGCCTAATATGTAGGTAAATTTTAAATTGGACAACATTTCCTTAAAGTTTTCAATTTACCGTAAGTAGGTTGTCAATATGACCATCCATCCTGGTCCTGATAGGACATAAAAAATAGTTCTCTGGTTATGGATATATACCAATTCTTTTAATCTGACCTCTTGCCTATTAGGCACTAAAACATTAATTAAAAAGAAAAGTAAATTCTTCCATATGATTAGTAAGAGCCATCTCTGCTGAGTTGTAGGTTGCATCTTTGACGCCCGTTTGTGTGGCCACGTCTTCATAGAGCTACACTGGCATGCTTTGTGATAGTTCCCAATGTACGTTGGTTTATTTCAATGGAATTAATTTTGTCTCTGTCTAGGGGAGCGCCCGTTTCACTGCAACCAATGTGGAGCCTCATTTACTCAAAAGGGCAACTTATTGCGCCACATTAAGCTGCATTCTGGGGAAAAACCTTTTAAGTGTCCATTTTGTAGCTATGCGTGCCGACGGAGAGACGCACTCACAGGACACCTCAGGACGCACTCAGGTAAGTTGGCATTATCTGTCCACTTATGCATGATTTTCTGCATTTCTCCCAACCCTTGAGACAAAATGGGGCTCAGGTTTATGGAAGCCCTGCCCGAATGGTAGCTGTCTGGGGTGAATTGGATGGGTATGGTGCCCCACGAAATGTTGGCAGCTATGCTTATGTGAGATACCAATGTATAAGCTGCTACACTTCTTCCATCAGAATTCAGAAATAGACTTGTTTATTAATTTTCAATCAAAATGGATCAATACATTTATTCATCAGAAGTGGATACCTGTGGGCAGAAAAAACTGGTTGGCTATAGGAACCAATCACCGTGCAGCTGTCATTTCTTATTAATGAGACCCAGTGTGTCTCTCCACGTATGAAGGTGTGCACGTGACTGTAATATTTTACATGTTTTATAAATCTTTTCCTTCGTCACGATGTGCACCGTTGCCACCACAATCTTCTTCTGCAGTTTAGACCTTGCTAGAAGCTGGGGGTGTGGTGCTGACTGGAAGCAAGTTCTTTTGACTGGATTTTCCAGTGTATTGTGGTGTAACTGCCTTCCATGCTCATTACTCATCAAGGAAGCTCAGGAGCAAAATTCAAGGCTTCCTCAGAAGTCATCCTCTCAGTGTTTTGTGACTTTGAAAAAAAAAAGATATGGGTGTCGGAGTCCAATATTCTAAAAGACTTTTAGGGGGAGTGTTATATTAGTTTATTTTTTAATCCAAATGGATTGTGTGGAAAGGAATACATGGTTCACCAAGACTTTAGGGGTCAATAGAAATTTTGGGGGGAAATTTGATAACTGCTTTATCATTATGGCTTGCATGCACCAATATTTGTTTTTTACCTTTGTAAACTCTCCTGGAGGTTTAAAGTAATAAATTTCACTTTCAGTTGTGATACATAAAGGATAGGCAAAACTAAAAAAAAACACAACACATAGTAGACTTTAAAGTTAGTTAACTGTCAAATCTGTCGTTGATCTTATGGGACTGCTCCAGTCTGTAACACTCATCTTTCATCTTGGTAAACTCATTTTTGCCAAATCAAAGTTCAACTTTCAAGTGATTACAAATAAGCTTTTTTTTTTTCTTTATTTTTTTTTTGTAACAACGAGGTATAATGTATAGTGAAGTTTAGATTCACCAGTGATGTTTAAAGCTCAAATTTATAAGAAGAATTTAGTTGCTAAATGTGGTGGAACTAGTTAGTAAGACTATGTTCACACTGTGTTTTCTGTAGTGTGTTTGTGTCTCTGCCAGGGATACCATTCTGAAAATCTGAAAAAATGTGATTCGGACAAAACAGCCAATGGAAGCATAGGGGTCGATTTACCAAAGTTTTTACACCAGACAACTGTCGTAAAAGCTTTGTAAAGTCACAAAATTTTCAAATTCCTCAAAAGTGCAGGGATTTTTTACTCCAGAAATGCTACTCCATTCCCAGACTGGCATAGTATATCTGGGGCGGTGCACAGAGGCACTCAGGAGAGGCGCTGAATTCATTCAGTGGTATGTGCCTCTTAATGACTTGGGTGCATTCTACTCCAGCAGTAGCATTGTGCGAACGCGTGCTATTCCAGCACTGATGACTGCCTCATACAAGTTTAATTGTACTTTTTCTGTCGCTGTCCATATTTTCAGTTTTTGCCCATATAAGAAAAGGTAGACATTGCCAGAAAAAGTACATTGAAACTGCAAGAAGCCTCGACTGTGTCATTGCACTCTATGGCTCTATCTAAATCCCGGTTGTCAGGGATTAAGAGAAAACATGCAGGAGAGTCATGGGTCTCTTATTTTCTGTATCTGTATTAAATGAGATATGGTGGGGAGATAAGTATTTGATACACTGCCAATCTTACACGTTTTCCCACCTACATAGAATGGAGAGGTCTGTCATTTTTATCATAGGTACACTTCAACTGTGAGAGACAAAAATTTAAAAATAAAAAAAACAGAAAATCACATTGTATGATTTTTCAATAATTTAAATTGTATTTTATTGCAAGAAATAAGTATGTGATAACCTACCAACCAGCAAGGAATGTCTCTCACTAATCTATTAGTTTTCCTTTAGGAAGCCTTCCTACTCTGCACTCATTACCTGTATTAACTGCACCTGTTTGATAGATTTTGTGGACAGGTGTCTTTTATACTGGTAATGAGTTCAAACTCCAACCTCTCCACCATGGCCAAGACCAAAGAGCTGTCTAAGGACATCAGGGACAAAATTGTAGACCTGCACAGGGCTGGGATGGGCTACAGGGCAAAAGGCAAAAAGCTTGATGAGAAAACAACAACTGTTGGCTGAATTATTAGAAAATGGAAGAAACACATGATGACAGTCAAATCTTCCTTGGTTTGGGGCTCCATGCAAGATCTCAACTCTTGGGGTAAGGATGATTTTGAGAAAGGTCAGAAATACACAGAAGTACCTGGTCAATGACCCGAAGAGAGTGGGGACCACAGTCTCAAACATTACCCTTAGTAACACACTACACCGTCATGGATTAAAATGCTGCAGGGCACGCAAGTTCCCCCTTCTCACACCAGTACATGTTCAGGTCCTTTTGAAGTTCGCCAGTGACCATGGGAGAAGTCATCTGGTCAGATGAGACAAAAATAGAACTTTCTTGTATGAACTCCACTCGCCATGTTTGGAGGAGAAAGAAGGATGAGTGCAACCAGAAGAGCACGGTCCCAAACGTGAAGCTTGGTGGTGGAAACATAATACTTTGGGGATGCTTTTCTGCAAAGGGGATAGGACAACTGCACCCAATTGAAGGGAGGATGGTTTGTGTCATGTATCGTGAGATTTGGGCCAACAACCTCCTTCCCCTCTTCAAGAGCATTGAAGATGGGTCATGGCTGGGTCTTCTAGCATGACAATGACCTGAAACACACAACCAGGACAACTAAGGAGTGGCTCTGTAAGAAGCATTTCAAGGTCCTGGAGTGGTCTAACGAGTCTCCAGACCTGAATCTGAACCCAATATAAAATCTTTGGAGGGAGCTGAAACTCTGTGTTGCCCAGCCACAGCCACGAAATCTGAAAGATCATGAGAAGATCTGTATTGGAGAAGTGGGCCAAAGTCTCTGCTGCAGTGTGTGCAAACATGGTCAAGATCTACAGGAAACTCCTGATCTCTGTAATTGCAAATAAAGGTTTCTCTACAAAATATAAAATTTTGTCTTTCTATTGTATCAAATAATTAGCATTTTATTGCATTAAATATGTAAAAATCATACAATGTGATTTTCCTGTTTTTTGTATTTTTTTTATTTTTAGATTGTCTCTCACAGTTGAAGTGTACCTACTATAAAAATACAGACCTCTCCATTCTTTGATACACTGCCAAATTTTCAAGTTTTCCCACTTAAAAATACTTATTTTCCCCATTTTATATGGCTCATAAAACTCTCATGACCCTGGAGATGTTTGCGTATAGCACTCCTTATGGACTTATCGGTGGTCCTAGATAGTGATTTTCTTTGTTTCTTCTAATTTTGACACATAAGATGATCGGATCTCTAGAATGTGTTGCCCCAGCCTTATATTCTAGGCGCCATTGGCTTTGGGAGAAGCTGGATCAGCGGAACATACACTTTGAGGCCGTATCCACTTAACAGTGTTTTGCTGAGATTTAAAGAAAAACAATTACGATTAAACCGCGACATGCGGACACACACTAACCTTGACACGTAATACATGCACAATAGTTACAATGTTGTATCCCTGGCTTCTATTACAGTTTGTAGATTTCTCTGAATACAGATTGTCCTGCTAAGATTAGAAATTGCTGTTGTATCATCCTTATATCTTGATGTTACCAAGCAACATTTTGTTCCATTTTAACCATAAATAAATAAGCCTTATAATAGGGAAACCATATAAAATGTGCATGTTTCATACTAATGTCATATCTCACAGCCCTTTCGCCCAGAGAAAAAAAAATCTGTACTTGAGAAACATCCCTGAGGGATTAAAACCCAACGGAGAGGAAAAAAAATCCTGTCTGAGAGGGAGTGTTTGTCCAGCAGCATTCCTGGAGTGAGCTGGGGACTCCACACCCTGAAATGTGACTACAGGCTTCAGTCTGGTTTTCTTGTAATTTGCTTTCTGACTTGGATCTGTAAGAACAAAGTAAAGGACCCAGTGTGCCCCCCAAAACTTGACGCTCTAGACCAAATGCCAGCCCTCACGCCCCCCAACAGATAAGGTTTTCAGAATTTCCTTAGTATTCCACAGGTGAGAGAACTTGTGGAACTTTCTGATGCCTTGATGATTATTTCGTGACCTGTGAAATATTGGCGAAACCCTGAAAACATGATCTGTTGGGGCCATGAGTCTGATATGGCCTCAATCCTCATCCTTGGTATTGGCCATTAAAGTATAGTTGCAATAATAAATAATGGCACGTACGTGAGACCCAAAAATATCATGCGGCTCTGTGCCTGCTTATTCAAATGGCTTTTTTTTTCTGTCCCCCTTTATTGGATAGCCCCAAAATTCTGCCGATCCACAGTGTGTAAATAGTTTTTTTTGTTGTGTGTGTTTACTAGCTTCTTTCTCTTCGGTTAGCTACCATTGTTTTTAAGAATACTGCAGTAGGTGACGGACTGCTTTTTACTAAAGCATTTAGCCCGAAAGGAATAAACTGAAAGATATGAAATAATCTGCAGTTGAGATTTTTACTCTTCCGTATATATCTCTTGCTGTATTGGCAAATCCGTCCCTGGTGTTTGGTGTAATTTTAATATACCATAACTTTAGATCCCTATCTGCCTTGTATGCTGCAGTCAGTGGAGAGAAGTCAGAATTACCATTTATTTGTACCTCTACCCTGCCAGAAGCATATGACCGGGCCACGTTCTCAAGATTGATGTAGTTTTCATTGATAGTACTTGCATCTACCATACATTTATGGCATATCATGTGGCTATGCCACACATTTACGAGATGGCAATACCCCTTTTAATTATTTCTTTCATTCATGAACCTGCATATAACGATACGTCTTACGGGGTTTTACAGGCTGTAAAAGTATATTTCACAATAAACTGGATATTGGTTAAAATAACAAATAGAAATGTACCGGTACTTGCTTTTTAAATCCCCCCCCCCCCCCCCAATCCTGGTCATACGTCCTGTGGGCTCCCACTATCTTTACAATGCTATATGTGATTAGGTAATGGGATGACATGGAGCTCCTGAAGCCAGTGATTGACAAATGGTAGTTACTTTTTAAAGCATGGAAAACCTCTTTGGTATTTTACAAAAATAAGCCAAAATCACAGAGCTCTCAAGAGGACGATTTGTATTAAAACATGTCACCATGAACATTAACAACCTGAATCATAAAGTAAAATACATCTGCAACAGACTAATTTAAAAGCAAAGAAAAAAATCTTATTATTCATATACTGATTGTAGCTCCACCATATCACATCACTGCTGCATCTATCTATATATAGAGGTGTGTGTGTGTGTATATATGTATGTATACACATACAGATTATATTAAAGATGATGGAATCTGTTGAAATTTGAATTTGTCTGATCCCACAAACTTTCTCCATCAATTTGCCAATGAATTGCAAAGTTGCAAAGTCCCCATTTGCGGTAGGAAGATGAGTAACATTCTGAGGTACCCTAGCACTGTATCCAACCTCTTTCAAGCTCTTTGCCGCAAACCCAGTCTTATAAGTGCCAAAGTCACCTTTCCATAGAAACTGATAGTAATCCAGTAGCAACTAACAATCCATTTAAAAACCATAGTGCACTCAGACTTCTCATGGTTTTTATATTGTTAAAAACTGTCCAAATATTCTTAGTCATTTGTGATCAGGCAAACTGTTCTTTGAAGCCTACTGAGAAGCTGACATCTTTCTGTGTGTGTGTGTCTCTTTCTGTCGCTCTTCCTCTGTCTCGCTCTCTGTGTTTCTCTCGCTCTGTGTGTCTGTTTCTCTTTCCATCGCTCCCTCTGTCTCTATCTCTCTCATCTCTGTATTACTCAGACTAATATTCTCATATTCTTCACTGCTGCAGTTCAACATACTACTTTCTGGAGTATTTGTCCAATGTTTTAGGGCAGTGTTCCCCAAGTCCGGTCCTCAAGAGCCACCAACAGGTCATGTTTTCAGTATTTCCTTAGTATTGCACAGGTGATAATTGCATCACCTGCACAGGCAATAATTCCATCACCTGGGCAATACTGGGGAAATCCTCAAAACATGACCTGTTGGTGGCTCTTGAGGACCGGAGTTGGGGAACACTGTTTTAGGGCTTACTCTTCATATATGTTGCTGAGTAGTGAATTCCGACATCCTTTAACTATCCTGAATCACCCTAAAATGGTTGCTGCATTCCTTGCCTTAGCTTTTATACGAGCTTTGCTATTCTCCCCTGATTTTCTGGTCAAATATCATGTAATGTGTTGTGGAATCTGCAAGGCATTATGTGAAAGCCCAAGCCTCAGGTCATGTAAGTGTCCTATGGCTGATGCAATCTTCTACAAAACAAACCGAATCGAAAATTGTTCGAAGTTGCTGGGATCTGCGAATTTCATAAATTCAACACAAATTCAATGAATGTTGATTAAAAATATAGAATTACAATAGAGATAACAAAATCTTAAAGTTCTAAACAAAAAAAGTACACAAATTCATAAGATTAGAGGTAAAGT